>NW_007735828.1:137448-143339 GCF_000696425.1 Galeopterus variegatus | reverse complement strand
CGGAAAGATAAATGCTACATGATACTGCTTATATGATAAATTTTTTTTTTTTTTTTTTTTTTTTTTTTTTTTTTTTTTTTTTTTTTTTCTTTTTTTCTTTTTTTTTTCGTGACCAGCAACGGATCGCAACCCTCGGTGTTGCCCCTGCTCCTCGCTCAGCCAGTGAGCGGCCGGTCTATATGTGGGATCCAAACCCTCGGCGGGAGCGCCGCCGCGCTTCCCAAGCGGCGCACTGTAGCAGTGCACCACCGGGCCGGCCCCTATATGATAAATTTAAAATAGTTAAACTCATAGAAGCAGAGAGTGAAATAGTGGTTGCCAGAGGCTGATGGGAAGGGGAAATTGGAAGGTATTAGTCAAAGGGTACAAAGTTTTGGTTATACAAGATAAATGAGTCCTAGAGATAAATTATACAGCACAGGGTCTATAGTTAACAACAGTGTATTAGAAGACAAATCTTATGTTGAGTGTTCTTATCACAGGTAATGATAATAATGATAATAATAATTAGAGAGCAGGAGGAAACTTGAGAGGTTATGGATAGGTTTATGGCATAGATTGTGGTGATCGTTTTATGAGTGAGTACTTTTATCCAAACTGATCAAGTTATATACAGTAATTATGTATGAGTTTTTGTGTGTCCTAAAAATACAATACATAAAAAGAATGTTGAATTTGGCAAAAACAGAACAACACAATTCCAGTGATCTGAAATAATCAATAAATCAGGGCATTTAATAGAACAAGGATAAATAATTTTGACAGCTGACTCAGAAGCTAGAGATGCTAAATATTAATGATATTAAGAAAAAGCAGGGAATCTCCTGGGATTTCAAGAAGGGGCATGCATACCTGAGGGGATGGGATAGAAGTTGAACTCCCAAGTGTAAAGTTAAACAAAACATTGTCCTCTTCCCTTCCCTTTCCCTTTCTCTTTTTCACTCCACTTGGTCTCTTTTGGACACTTTTCCATTCCCTGCCCACCTCCAAACACAGTGCTAACTCTTAAGTGCTCTGAAAGTATAGACAGATGAAATATTTTTCTCAATAATAGAGAGGAAAGAATGTTTTCCTTAACCGATGTAGTTGGGGAAGATTTGAAGATATAGGAGAAAAACCACTGAATCCGAGGGAAGATGCATCATTAAATCTTTGAGGAATGGATGTGTTCTTGAGTACATGAGCTCACTTCTGAATTTTATAAGGAACTTTCAGATCTTTAAACAAGCTCTTGGCTGAGAAATGTATCCAGGTTTATGGAAAAGGGCATATTGGTTTGCAGAAGGGGAAGGATAAACACTCTAGGCAATATTGAACACAAAATATGAAATATTTGTGGGAATATTATTATGAAGTCTAGCAGCGGTAGGTGGCAGAGTGATGCATGAGGCCCAAGCAGCAATGAAAGGAAGATGGCGTGTCACTTACTTCAAGAGAAACCATGAAATAGCTGCAAGACGGAGGATGGCCAGATCACCCAGGGAGCATGGACCAAGACCAGACCAAGTCTCTTTCAGAAGACAAGGATGCTTGTGTGCAAAAGTCAGGGAACTGTGTGGGCAGGATTCAGGAATATGTACTTTTTCCATGTTTCCAAAGAGTATAGAGAGAATATTAGGAGAATAAGCTCTGATGGCCTGAAATCATAGATTTTGTCTGTTTTTCCTTTGTAGAATGGGTCCAAGTCTGTCTTGGTAGCCCAAGAAATTCTTTCCGGACAGTGTTTTCCCTCTCACCACTATCCACCATCCCTGTCCTTCAATTAATAAGTCCTGTCCACTTTCTTTATAATATTTCAAATCCACATAGAGATGTTAGTGGCCTAGTTCAGGCCCTCACGATCTGTCACACATATTACTTCAATACTTATATATAATGCAACTCACAGTTCTCTAAATGTGCTATAATCTTTTAGGCAAGGCAAATCAAATTAGATCTTACTGGCCTCCTGCTTAAATTTCTCCAACAGTTTCCCATCGCTTTTAGGAAAGGATTTCACACTGTGACATATGAGGTCTTTTATGATCTAGTCCATACCTAGTTGCACTCCCATCAAGCATTAAGCCTTGCCAAATCCACGTCCATATACATGTGTGCTCACACACATAGCCCCTACAATACTGAACTACTGAGATACTTACAGTTCTCTAAATGTGCTATAATCTTTTAGGCAAGGCAAATCAAATTAGATCTTACTGGCCTCCTGCTTAAATTTCTCCAACAGTTTCCCATCGCTTTTAGGAAAGGATTTCACACTGTGACATATGAGGTCTTTTATGATCTAGTCCATACCTAGTTGCACTCCCATCAAGCATTAAGCCTTGCCAAATCCACGTCCATATACATGTGTGCTCACACACATAGCCCCTACAATACTGAACTACTGAGATACTTACAGTTCTCTAAATGTGCTATAATCTACCTTGTTTTAGCATGTGCTTCTTTGGACAAGAACATTTTTACCACTCTTTTCTACTTCTTAAAATCTCATCTTCAGTGTAAGCTCTTTCTAGAGGCCTCCTCACAGCCAGGTACCCAGTGATCATCTCCATCATAGTACTGATCATAATCTAATAAAATTATGAACTATCAATTAGATGTTAGTATTGTATTGGTGCTAAAATGAATTTTTAAAAAAATTTTTTTTCCTTTTTGTGTCCGGCAATGGGATCGCAGCCCTCGGTGTCGCACCCGCACCTTGCTCAGCCAGTGAGCGGGAACCGGTCTGTATGTGGGATCCGAACCCTCGGCGGGAGCGCCGCCGCACTCCCAAGCGGCGCACTGTAGCAGTGCACCACAGGGCCGGCCCTAAAATGAATTTTGATAATTATGTGTTATGTAAGAGAAAGTCTTTGTTTCTAAGAAATACACAATGACATACTGTATGATAAAGTGGCATGATGGCTTCAACTTACTCTCAAAGGTTTAGAAAAATTACGTAGATGAACAGATAGAGAAGTTGCTAAAGCAAATGGGGAAGATAAAAACAATTGGTGAATATGTATAAAGGACGTATAGAAGTTCTTTTTACTCTTGCACAGTTCAAGAGTCTTAAGCCCCAAATTACACCAAACCAAAAGTTGCCATAAAAGTTAATCAAGGAAGATTCTCCAGGAAAGTGAGAGATGGTAGGAACCTAATGGCGTGGAGCCTGCTCTCTGTTATGAAAATGTATGTAGGAAGAGGAGACACTTCATAGAAAAAATGTAAGAAGTTTCTTAAATTTATAGTAGTTTTTCCTTCTATTCCTTTGATCACATTGGAACTCCTGTCTCTAATATTTTCCTTTATCTTTTCTGAGATTCTTTGACTGTGCAGGCTTAAATCCTGCCTCCTTCTGAACACTTTCTCTGACAGCCACCTGCCTTCTCTGATGCCACCTTCTTTGCCTTCTACAAGCCTTCTCACCACCTTCAATATTGAAATTTAATCCTAGCTGGGATCACATAATTGCCTGTAACGTTTTCAATTGTTTTTGTCTCTCCATCTATATTTTAATGTCTCTGAGGATATGAGCCCTTTTTGGGGATTCCCAGAGTGCCTGGTTTGGTCTGATGAGAAGGATGTAAGATGTTCTACACCTTTTGAGAAACCACTGATGCATGACAAATATTGTTCAATGGAGTGAATGAGCAGCAGTTTGGTGTAGTGAACGAGCAAAGAAGAGGGAGCCAGGAGACCCAGATCCTCAACTCTTTTCTTCATGAAGCAGTTGTACACCTGTGGCAAGTCGTTCACCTCCTCTTGATTTCAGTGTCATCGTTTATAAAATGAAGGCTGGACTGTATGACTGCTGAGATTCCTTCTAGGCCTCAAGCTCTAAGCCTAAACATGCAATGAAGCAGATAACAGAAGAATAATCGTGCGTAACACAGGATGCAAATTAACCACAAGAAAACAAAATCGTGAAGACAGACAGGTGCAGATGGTCTTAGCTAAAGCAGACAGGGGCAGATGATCTTTTGTCGCTGCCTAAGACAAAGCATTACAATAAATCCTAAATTATCATAGATTAAAGGAAGGGAAAAAATAATGGAAAAGAAAGGCAAACACTTAGCAGAAAGGAATTAAACAAATTCATATATTCATACAATGGAGTACTATACAGTTGTTATCATGACTAACATAGGGCTACGTGGAACCTATAGATGACCCTCAAAAGAATTCTGTGCATAAACAAGCAAGTAATGAAACAAGTGCCTGAGAACATGTACTGTATCATACCATTTGAAGATACTATATGAAATATATATTAAAAATATTATGCAAAAAATGTCTCTGTAGGAAGAAAAATAGCAATTAATGCCAAGTTTTGAACAGTAGTGACTTCAGGGAGCAGAGTAATATTTTTGGAGACTGATGCATAAAGAGCTTCAACTTTAGAATTATTTCCTGCTTAAAAGAGATTTGAAGTAATTCAGAGAAATGCTAAGTTTTGATAATGCTGGTGAGAAAAGGTAAAATGATGTTTCTAAGGTTATTTATTATAACCTTATGAATATTTTGAATACTTCCTGATAAAAGACCATATCCAAAAACAAGGGGAGGGTGCAGTGAAAGTGGAGAACGGAGTCATCTCGGTCTGTTGAATGCTAGCCTATTTGCATTCTGAAGGCAGACAGCTGACATCTTTCTGTGTATTTAGAGAGGATTGAGCTGCATATTTCTAGCCCATGCTGTAAATTCAGGCTTCCAGGTTTCAGAGCATAAATCAAACTTTCTTTTTCCCATGCTTCTTTACTTAAGTTTTATAAAAAGGTGTAGTTTTATTTGGGATAGGGGTTTTTCCTCTTTGGGGAATGGGTGCAAAAGTGCTACGTGGCTATTGTTTCTGACAGTTCATTTCTGCAGATGAAACAATCCATTCATTTGGTGAATCCATGGAGTCAATGGCTTCCACTTTGTACTTCTTGAAAAATATACAGCTATTGTTTCTGACAGTTCATTTCTGCAGATGAAACAATCCATTCATTTGGTGAATCCATGGAATCAATGGCTTCCACTTTGTACTTCTTGAAAAATATACAGTATTTCAGGGCCCTGGATTTACATTCCACAGACTTTCTGGTATAATGGAATAGTTTCGTGTCCCTCGAGGGCAGGCATATGGCTCTGCTAGAGTGTTGATGGCTTTTCTACGACAGAGCATGTGCATTTCTAAATGTTCTCACTTGGAACAGTTTTTTTAAAAGCTCTTTGACATAGAGTGTGGAAGAAATGCTTCTCAGTGACCATTGCTGAGAAAAGTTGCTGATAGACTTGGGTCCTCCAGTTAAAATGTGTCCAGATCATCTCCTTCAAACAGGATGCTTCTAAACTGAGAGTAAGTATTATTTTAATAGCAATTGGATGAAAACCTTTCTTTGGAACAGAAATCCCTAAAACTCTTTTTTTAAATTCTATATCCAATTTAATATTTTTGGAATAAGTATTTGGCACACTGAGAATTAACAGAAAATTATCATATGTAGGGTGGGAGAGAGTTTATTCATTTGCTATTCCACCACATTTCTCCACAAAAACATGATCGTTCTCTATTAAATTTTGAATCGTGTTGTTGCCTACAAGGCCTTATCAGGTCTCTACTATCTGGTAGCTATGAGCACCCTGGCTACACTGGGAATAGATGTACCAGAAGTAAAGAATTAGTGACAAACCAACGGCATTTTTAGATACGAATTACTATTAAGTTCGTAAATATAATACAATATGCGGGAAGTGAAACGAATAAAAATTCCTAGAAGAGCAAATCAGAGTTATAATAAAGGTATTATCTAATCGATACTTTTAAATCTTCCTAGAGGCCGGCCCGGTGATGCACTGCTACAGGGCGCCGCTTGGGAGTGCAGCGGCGCTCCCGCCGAGGGTTCGGATCCCACATACAGACCGGC
>NW_007735828.1:123888-136473 GCF_000696425.1 Galeopterus variegatus | reverse complement strand
GCGAGGTGCAGGCACAACACCGAGGGTTGCGATCCCGTTGCCGGTCCCGGTCCAGTACGGGCGCGACACTGAGGGTTGCAATCCTTTGCCCATCACGAAAAAAGACAAAAAGGAAAAAAAAAATAATAATAAAAAATAAATCTTCCTAGAACTTTCTAATTAGTACATATTTTTAGGAATATAGTGCTGTAATATGCTGGGTTTTTTTCCCATCCAGATTTTAGATAGGATTTTGATATTCTATTTTGCTCAATGTCACAGCTTTTTAAAAAATATTTTAAAAATTATTTTAATTTTATTCAACAAATAATTGTTGACACATTCATTTATTCATTCAAAAACCAATAAATGTCATTATAGGCCAATTTTTTTTTTCTACAAATAACACATAGTCCCCATGGTGAAAGTGCTTCCATTCGAAATGGGAAGGGATTGGGGGAAAATCTAAAAATTAATCTGTCCTAGATATTTATAACATTTTCATGTGCATTGTATTCCTGACTTTCATGAATTGCTCTGTTCCCCAACCTATGTGATTCTTTGGGTTTGTCACCCCTACCAAAGGTAGAGCATATAAATCAAACTTGACAATTAGAATAACCCCTTCCTTGGGATTCCATTACTAGCACAGCATAATGCAAGAAGGAACAATCAGAGCCCTTCAGTGTAAAGTGTTATGAGGAGAGACGAAGAGAGAGAGAGAGAATGAATTTTACTTTCTAATATCAGGTGCTTGGAACAATGCTACATAAGCCAGGAGAGGCTATAGGTTCTCTTGCTGCCCTGCAGAAAGACTCTGTGCTATAATGAAGTCAAATATAGACAAGCAGATCCAAGAAATGAAGAGAAAGAAACAGTTCAAAAGTTATCACTGGTAGTGAGTTGCCCAAAGCCAGTTCTACCCTATAGATTTCCCAGTTACATGAAGAAAAAAAAAAAAAAAGTCTTCCAGGACTTTTATTTTTATTTATTTTTATTCTTTGGTTTAAATTAATTTGAGTTGGATTTTCATTGTTTGCAACCAAATGGATCTTAACTACAACAATCAACTAGGTGGGCTTTCTGAGGAAGGAAAGAGGACAGTGGTCTGGAATCGGTCCCTGTCATTGAGCTTTTGTAATGGAGTGGGAAGTGGCGATGGAAAAAAGAGTAGCAATTAGGCCAAAATGGAGGGAGCTAAATTATGAGGGTAATGGGGCCAATTACGTGTCCGAATGTGATGGAGAGAAAATGACAATCAGTTCCTCTCAGGGGGTTGAAGCAGGTGCAATCCCACTCCTTATCCAGGATCTTTGGTGAAATGCCATATTTCTTCATTCTTCAGGATGCCTGGTTTGAACAAGGTTTGTGGAGAACAAATACAAGATAAGAAGGCTTAATTGCACTTGCCACTGGTGACGTAGCATGAGGTTCTTGACTCAGATGAGCCTGGAAAGGGAAAACGAATGAAGATTCATCCTCTATTGGAATGAATTACTCTTTGTTCAAGCCCCTAAAGGAAAGTTATTTTGTAGCCACTATTCTATAATACCTCCTTTAAAGTCAGTTTTCTACATGTCTATTTGCTTTACTACAAAGAAGTAAGCTGTTAGCTTGTGGGAAACAGTGCCCAGTGGGTTCAATGACTGACTACTGGGTTGAATTTTGGCAACAATTTTGTGGGGCCTCAGAAGATGACCATGCACTCTTACCACCCGAGAGCCTCAATGGCCCAAATTCCCCATCATCTCCTCATATTCGTGTAATTTACCCGTGGAACTGATCTCAGGCTGCTGTTTTCTTGAATGGTATTGCTCTTTAATGTTATTAAAGCATGGCTAGTATTTAAGATTGTGGGTTCAGAAGTTTGACTGCTTAGTTCAAATCACTGCTTCATCATTTGCTAGCATGGAGACATAGAAAGTGATTTTACCTCTCTGAGCCTCAATTTCTTCATCTGTAGAATGGGGAAGGTGCTGTTATCAGGCACATTATATATCAGTTGGGATGCCTTCTGCTGGAAGTAACAGGAAACTCCAATTCAAACCACCTACCGAGGAATGAAATTTGTTATCTCACATCAATGGAAGTCGGGCAGATAGTTTGGTTCCAGATGCAGTATGATCAGTGGCTTAATACTGACACTTAGGACTTATTTTTTCTGTCTTTCCCCTGGGCCATCTCATGGTGTCAGTAAGGTTGCATTAACTCCAGGTGTCACACCCGAGAATATTGATGTAATGTCAGAAGAAAGATCATCTCTGTCTTATGTACCCTTTTTAGGAGTTAAGTAAACCTTTCCTAAAACCCCCTTGCCAAATTTCCTTTCGTATCTCTTTTGGATGGGTTTGGTCACATGCCCATGCTGAAACTAACACTGAAAAGAGAAATGGCACTACAATGGTTATCATAAGATAATCTTTTAAAATAGATTTTAGAAAACAACTGACACGACTGCCACATGTGGGATTTTGTTGAGTATTAAATGAGATACTGCATATAGAGCACTTCAGATAATCCCAGGCACCAATAAGCTGTGAGTGAATTATTATCTATTACTAGCTATTGGTCAATTTACTAATTTATACTAATGTGAAAATGATAACTATCACTTGCGATGTTTCTCTAGGAACATTTTTATCCCAATGAACCATCAGACTTTAAACCAAAATTATAAATATTTAATGATGGATTTGCAGACATCAATGAACTGAAATAGGAATCTATGAAATGATAACTATCACTTGCGATGTTTCTCTAGGAACATTTTTATCCCAATGAACCATCAGAGTTTAAACCAAAATTATAAATATTTAATGATGGATTTGCAGACATCAATGAACTGAAATAGGAATCTATTTTGTGGGTACCTTTCATAGAAATCTATGAAATCATTCAAGGAGAGGAGTTCAATTACTGTTGGGACTGGAAAGTTAATGAAACTACCAGGAGAAAGAAAAAGAAAAGCAGAACAAAATTCTTCAACCACAACTTGGCCACAGCCCCTCCCTCTCTTTAGCATGGTGAATTACCTGATCTTTTTGGCTACTGCAGCCAGCCAAAGACCTTAGAGGCTCTCCTAGCAACCCTTATGCTATCCCATGATTTTCTTGACATAGCTGCCAGATCCAGAACAACGTCAGGTAGACCCCATTTAGCTCCAGGCACAGGAGGAGGTACTCCTGCAAATAATCACTGTTGTTCTTGCATTGTCTCCAAATCCTTCAGAATTCTAACCGCATAATAGAGAAACAGAAGGCATGGACCCAAGGGTTTAAGATGGCTTGGTGTAGACTTGAAGCAGGAATGTAAGTGAGCTGCTTCAGAAATCATGCTTGAGAAGCTCTGAGGTGAAAAAACGATCTGCTCCCCAGGACTAATGAGGTGTCGTGCCATGAGTTTTCCCTCTTACTGTGCATTGTATCTGTCAAAGGATAAATTCTGAATAGGGCACAGTTTGTAGCTGGACTTCGAGATTCAAGCGAGGGTGCTGATTTGACTGCAAACTTTGAGATGCTTCATAGGCATTATCCTGTATGATCAGCAATCAGCATGCAGGACTGGCAGGAGCGAGCCTGGTAGCTGTTTGCATGACCCCCAGCCCTATTCGGGCTCACTGCTAATGCACAACTATGTGAACTTCTGGGGCTGAGCAATGGCAAGCTTGGTTGAAAGCAGCAGAGCAGGTGTTTCCATAACCCTTACCTCAAATTGGCCAAGACTCGGGTGCCTTCAAGGTTGGTTTGGGACTCTTACAAGACCAGCCATTCCTGGGGAGGTTTCCAAGAACTTCCTGTTACTAGTCAGGCAAAAAGAGAGATGGAGAGAAAGTAAAAACAACTTCATTTCTTTTGGGGAGTTCAGCATAATTTTTGTGGTCCAAGACAGAATCAGAAAATGCCAAGTTTGCAATAAATGTCACCTTTCTGGTAGTGCTGTGGGTGGACAGATGGTTAGTGGTACTGTTGGCAGTAGTGAGGGGGTGGTATGGAGAAAATCATTCATCAGACTTTTGCATAATAATTTCAATAAACTATTCCTTGACATTAGCAAATGCCTATCAATTCCAAATTTAATTAGTGACTTCTTTCTATGGCCTTGAGCTTAGTTGCATAATCATGTGCTTGCATTCTCTCTAATGTTTAAATACCATATTAATAAAAGAGATGTATCTAATACATGCTCATGGAATTACTGCTTTCAGCAATTTCTTTGGAATCTTTAAAAGATAAAAATAAAGATACAGTAAAGGGAGTCATTTTTGTTATTGCAAAGTCTCTTAAAAAGTCTTATCTCCCCCCCTCCCCCAGGAAGAAAAAGAAAGTTGTTAAGTGTCTTAGCTACTCCTAGCTGAATTGAAGTTGGGAAGCACTCATCTCTCCTTTTGACAAAGTTATTCAGACTTAAAATGAACATTTTGCCTCCTTTGCTAACCACAGTGCTACATTTCAAAGCTCACAGGAATACATCATGTATAGGAGTCTCACTGTATTTTAATGTAAAAATAACAGAGGGGGAAAACCAATTTGAAAAACCTCTTCCAGACAACATTGTGTAATGCATTTTTAAACAAGGTTCTCCTGGTAGTTTGGCTGTCTATCAAGAAGAAAGAAAACAAATATTATTGACCTTGGTAATGACAAGTTTACCAACACCCTTCTATTTTGTAGCCTCCTCCCTTTCCCCCTGCTACACACACACACACACTCACACTTTCAAATTGTAAATGAGTGGACAGTGTATTTGGAGTCTGCTATGGTCAAATCAGATTCACAGAAAATAAAGGAATACAGAAAAGAGAATGATCCTCCCAAGGACATACTTATAATAGCCTCTAGGAAGGACCCTCAGTATGAGTGTGGCTGAAATCTAAAATGCTCATTTATTTCCACATAGTTAAAGAATCCCAACTAGTAAATTTGAAAGTATGAATTCAAGTTTCAGTATTTTTTTAAGTGTTATAAATTATATAGTCACATCCAATATTTATTTATTCATTTATTTATTCACCTATATACACAGTAAATATGTATCAAATTTAAAATATGTGTAAAGTTACTATTCAAGAACTGGAGGTGCAAAGATATATACACATGCTCTCTGATCTCAAGTATCTCCCAGTTTCTTTCTAGGGGATAGAAGAAGAGATATATAGACTCGTAATTATAGTTGGATATAATAAATGCAGTGATAGAAATAGAAAAAGAGAATTCTCATTGCACAGAGGACAGTAAGTGCTCAGCACAGTCTAGGGTGATCAGAAAATAATTTCTGCAGAGAATATTTCTCAACTATGTGTTAAACTATGAATACAGAGTTAGTCATACAAAAGAGACTCCAAGCTTCCAGACAGCTTATGCAAAATCATGGAGTCAGGGATGGTCTGATATGGGAGATGCTAAGCAGTTCAATGTCACCAAAAGTCATCTGTAAAGGAAGAGGGATATAAGCAGATAAAACTGTAGGGAGAGGCAGAAACAAATCTCAGAGTGTTACCAGGTGCAGATCCAGGCTCTTGGTATATCTATGAAAAGAAACATCTTTTCACGGGACCAGGGAAAGGGAAGGAATAGAGGGACAGAGAAACAGAATGTAATCGGGCTTTATTATCAAGTGAAGGTATGCACCAAGGAAGTGCATGGGAATCTCCACCAGAGACAAAACACATGCATCCCCCCACACCTCCTTCCAGGTCCCAAACCCCTTATGGTGGTTGTCTGCTCCTATTTTTTTTTTCCTCTTTGTACTCAGGTGCAACAGTGCAGCATGGTGATTGGTTGGGTGTTTAAGCTGTAGCCAGTGTATTGCGAGTCCATTAATTGCAAGATTAAGAGGTGGACAGTGTCAATCTAGTCTGAATATTTATGAGCAGCCTTCTTGGGGCATGTTGCTGATTTGTCCCTGCCTCAAGAGGACCTTCCTACGATACTTTAAAGAAAATGGATTAATCTTGTGGGTAATTGGTAGCCACAGAATGGTTTGAACATTAAGAGGTGGACAGTGTCAATCTAGTCTGAATATTTATGAGCAGCCTTCTTGGGGCATGTCGCTGATTTGTCCCTGCCTCAAGAGGACCTTCCTACGATACTTTAAAGAAAATGGATTAATCTTGTGGGTAATTAGTAGCCACAGAATGGTTTGAATAAGTGTGTGGCATGGCTACATTTTTGTTTTCCATCAATTATTCTCTATAGAGTCTATATTTGAGCAGTGATATGGTAGTAAATGTTTAATAACTGCCAGTCTGAAAGCAAAAAGCCCTGATTACAGCGTTTGTCAATTGCCATGGTGTAAATACTCCCATTGTGGTAGATTTTAAGCTACCAAGTAGAAGTCACTGAACCCAGAGTTGAGACGAGAACACAATGGGCTCTTATAAGCCAGTGCAGGTGGACTCTAGCCCACGACTGGATTGGAGGGAACAGATTGGAAAAACTAGGATACGATAGGAGGCTCATATAGTTCAGGCAAAAGGTAAATGGACCTGAACTAAAGCAGAGACAGCTGATACAGAGGAGAGAAGATGGCTTGGATACCCTAGGTGATTGTTTGATGTGGAGAATAAGAAACAAAGAAAGTTGACTCCCATGTTTCTACCTTGGGTCGGAGGCTCAATTGCCACCAATGGAAGAGAACACTGGTGCAGAGCATATTTTAAGTACAGGATATAGTCAAATGTGGAACATCCTGATGGCGTATTTAATCAGTGGTGCATATGATTCTGAATCTTGGGAGCTGAGAGAGGGTTAGGCATTTGGGAAGAGGTATAGGTAGAGGGCATTATTGCTTCCTTGACACTGAGGAAAATACAAGTAGATAGGATTGACCAGCAATGCCTGGACGTAGAAGAGTGGAGCAGAACTTCCCACCTGTTTTGCTGCAGTATCCTGGTGTGTCTTAGAAAGGTTATAAGTACAGAGACACATTGATTCCTTGAACTTTGGGATTGCCACTGGGTGTCCTGAAATAATAGGGCAGAGTTTGGGTCAGCAGAACTGCAGGAGAAATTGATTATCTCAGGCCACAGGAGCTTTATCACTCCCCTCTGTTTCATGTGCTGTGCAAATGTTATCATCTTGTAAGTGTTTCTTGATATGGAAAAATGTGAAATTCTAGCATATTTTGCAATATCTGAGTATATCCTCATTTAAGGTGAAGGTAAAGGAAAATAATTTTTCTAAGGAAACTGAGAAAGATCAGAGAGAATTTGCAAAGGGTAATATCAGGAAAACTAAATATTTAAATTTACAGATGAACCTCTTACTGATGATCAATTACCAAAGCATGCCAATTAATTTGCTTATCTTCCATTTCATTCATTTATTTATTCATTCAGAATTCAGATAATCACACGTAGGTATCAAGCCTCTGTGAAGTGTCAGGTGCTAGACTTTTTGGACAGTGGTTATTTGTTTGCTTCTGGCTGATACCATCAAGCAAATTATCATCTCAAGAAAGGAGAGTGTAAACTAATGTTCCCTGTTTTAAAGACTTATGATCATGTTGATATTCCTACTGAGATAGGAGGTACTCAGTTTCCCTGGGCTTGAGTTACAGGACACACCTCTGGGTTTCAAGCCATTCCCCAAGGTTTCAGGTCCCTCCTCTAGTCCCTCCCCTGGAGGAAAGTTACTTTTGCTAGTTAGACCTATTTTCGGCACCAACATGGAGAAAATGATATCACTAGGGGCTGGCTTATGCAAATCCAATGGCTGGGCATGCTCAGTACAGAGAGGTTGTATAACCCTAGTAGCCAGGCATGCTCAGTAAGTGGAGTTTATCCTCTCAATGACCTTCCACTAGAGGTGCTAGAGAGCACAGAATATTCTTGAAAATGTTTGGTGCATGTGATGGGATTTGACCAATGAATATGCTCCAAAAAGGAGACCAACTGAGCATGTGCAAGACCATGTTACATAACTGGGAACCATCCCCTTAATTGAATATTCATTAGACAGCAAGACTACAAAAGCTGAATCCCAGCAGAAGGCAGGGTTGTTGTTCACTTTCCTGGGGCCACCCTGCACTTCACCAGCTGAGGTGTGCATGCTTTACTTTGTGTTAAGCTTACTTTTAGCAGGTGGCTGCTCACTCTCTTGAACCAGCCTGCACTCTGTACTAAACTTTAAGTGTGCATTTCTTACTTTTGTCTAAAACTTGGTGTGGGCCCTGCTCAGTCTCTGGAGCTAGGCTGCGCTCTCTCTGTGGAACCTAGATCTCTTGTCTGTTATATTAAACCCATTCTCACTTTCTACTGTGACTCTGCTCTTGAATTCTTTCCTATGGTGGAGTCAAGAACATGGTAAGAGTGCAGGGTGGGTTGAGGCTTGCTATCAGGGCCCCCCGGACCCTACCTCCATCATCACTACTGTTTGGGGGAATTTGCAAATCTACTCCTGAGGCTGTTCACAATGAACGAGAGGATTCTTTCTGACATTTTGGTAAGAACCCTCCTTTAAATTACTTTATGCATTCAGGGATACTTTTTGAGTGTGTATTGTGCACCAGTCAGCAGGCCGAGGGCTCAGGAAACAAAACAGGCAATATCTTTTCCCTAATTTATGGAGCTCACATTCTAGAAGTGGGAGACAGACAATCAACAAATACATAATTACGACAGATAGTATGTTAGATGATGATAGGTGCAATGGAGAAAGATGAAGCAGGAGAGGGAGTGAGAATAGTTGGGGAGAAACTACGATTTTAAGTAGGGTGGGCAGGGAAATGCCAACACGTACTAGAAGACAGCGGCGAGGTCTCCTGAGTCCTAAGGACTAAACTCCACCAGGAACCCACATGAAAATCCAATGTATTGTTACTGTCCCAAAGGAGCTTATTTAAGAACACTCTAGAGTTCACATTTTTGTATTCATATTACTCAACATCTAAACCTTTCTTTGCTCCATGTTCCAGGATGAATAATACCTATCATTGAGCTGCTGTATGTTAAACACATGGAGCATTGGAAGTGTCCCTAAAACAGTCTTGATCTCTTGTGGCTTTGAAAGGGAATATTTTGAATGTCTTAAAATTTTAACCTGTACACTGTCTTACCCATCTTGTATCCTTTTGTTTCTGGGGGAAAAAAGGACCCGCTTTTTAATTATTTAATTTTATGTCCTCTGCAAATAATTTCCCCCCAGAGTCTGGTTGTTTCTTGGCTGAGAGTTGGCTGAAGCCAAATCCTGATTTGCTAACTTTGCATGGCCTGAGTATCCTGGGACCTGGCTGGCAAGCTGCTCATGGGAGTCCAGACCGTGGGGCGTCTCAAGTAGAAGGAGCAATGGTTATAATGAGGTCCCCCTTGTCCTTTAGAAAATAACTTCCCTTGGATAGGATTCAAGAGAGATTTGTATTGGACTGAGTTTGGCAAAACTCCTCTCACCTAAGACGTATGTTCATGAAGAGCAAACAAAATCAAGTTTGATAATTCCAGTTCCATCTGAAATGCTCAAATGAAAATCACCAAGGACAACATCTTATGGTGAATCCTTTTGGAAATGGCTGAACTGACACCAGGTTTATCTTAGTACAGACACAGTTTTGTGTGTTTGGCGTACGTCTGTAAGTGTTATACCGCTAGTGAAAATTTTGGGACTATCTGAGTCACACACTGAATAATATGATATTATTCATGCTTTATTGCATGAGATATTTGCTAGAAGAGGGGTCTGTTGTTTAAACAGGGGTCAGCAAACTTTTTCTTTGAATAATCAAACAGTAAGTTGTTCAGGCTTTTCAGGTCATGTGGTTTCTGTTGCAACCACAAACTCTGCCACTGGAGCGCCACTGCAGCCACAGACAGAAAATGAACAAGCATGGCTGTGCTCCAGTAAACTTTATTTATGAATACTAAAATTTAAATTTTGATATAATTTTCATGTATCATAAAGTATTATTCTTCTTTTGATTTTTCTTGCAAATCATTTAGCCACGTTAAAGATACTCAAAGTTTGTGGGCCATACAAAAACAGGTGGCAAACTGGATTTGGGTCACAGATTGAAATGACTCTTGAGCCAGAAAGTTATGTTCTTCTTCAGGGGTGCTACTTCCACGTCATTTTTCCCACATTCGCATGATTGCTGTTTAGTGAATGTTTGGGGCCTTGTTTGTACATCAGTGTATTCTGTGGATAAAAGTTCCAGCCAGAGTTCCTACATTTCCTCTAGGCTCTTCCACCAGTTATGTAACCTTTGTGACTCAGTTTCCTCATCTACAAAGTGGGGAGGATGATGTTTGCCTCAGGTGGGTGATATGAGAATTTAGTGATAGGATATTTACAAAACAGACAACACAGTACTTATACAAAGTAATCGTTTCATAAACCAACCTTCAGTGTGTGTTAGTAAGTGTTTAGCAAATGTTAACACCTGCTCATATCCCCTCTCACTGGAAAAGTATTTTCCTCTTGGAGAGTAATCTCTGGAGGGCAGATACGTGGCTAATAAATCTGAGAGCGATTAGTAGCCAACATCATCTTTCATCTTGCTGTTGTGGGTTGTTTCTTTCCTTGTGGCATTGCCTCTAGCTACAGAGAAAAACTTGTCTCTGTTGGGTATTTCTGGCCATCCATGGCTTGACCGAGGAGCTGGCAGTGCAAGCAGGCCTTCTCTGTCCATGGTTGTTTTAATTTGCCATCCTTGATTAAGGTCCAAGCTGCCTGGGGAGACATCCTGATTTTATTAGCCAATATATCAGACAGACAATTTCTCTTCTTAGTTCCCTCTTAAATCTTCTCAGTTCCCTTTTACCAATCACAAGGCCTTCTGAGCACTGGGTTGCTATTGGTCATCATTAAATTATAAAAGGTATAGTTTGACAGGCTATTTCTTCCCTGACATTTTACTTTCTGTCTTCCACATTCCTTGGATATGTACGTTAGGTCAGTTTTGATACATTTTTAGATAGGGAGGAAAACTTCACCTTGGGGAACTCTCTATCCCGAATTAGGGGCAGAAAATGAATAGATGATGGGCCACACAAGTGGGTATCACAGCAGGGTGATGACAGCAACCATAGAAAACAGAGCTCATGCAGGAACCTAGGGGTAGAACAAGGAGTGGAAAGTCTGAAGGTTTCAGAGACCCAGTGATATCTGCATAAGAGGCGACTAAGTGTGGATTGCTTTTTGTTACCTATGTTTGCAAGTGGGATACCTTTATAAGAGCTATGGTTTTATGTATATATATTTATATATAAATTTATTAAGTCTTTTACCAACATAACATAAAAGTACATTTTTTATATTAAATGTGTATATATATAGCATATAATATCTATTATATAGAATAGACAGTAAGGCCAATACCTAGCAGTAAAACAAAATATTAAGTGTGGTTCTCCACCGTCCAGGGACCTGGGGCAATAAAGATGAGTAAGGAGGTGGTACTAGGGACTGCAGCTTTATGGCCACCAACGAGGAATTGCTTTACTTCAGCATTCCTTCCAAGTTTGCTCACTTCTTTTTGCTGTAGAAATGATTTTAGAGTAGATTCTTGCTACTGACAGCTGGATTATAGTTAAGAATTATTTTCACCAAGCCCATAAAGACTGAACGTCTCCTCTCAGACTATGGAAGGCTGTTCCAGGTTCAGTAACCAGGAGGTTGGATTCACAAATTTCCCTGAGTTCTGTTTCTACCTTCTAGTTGAAACCAGGAAAGAAGAATCAGCTGAAAAGTCCTACCTAGTGAGCACTGGGAAAAGCCTCAAACAATGAAGTTGCTGAGAAGTTAGCAAACTGCTGGGCAACAGAGTATTGTCCTGATAAAAGGAAAATTGTTTATAAAATAAAAAATGTTGGTGAGGATGTAGACAAATAGAAACCCTTGTGCTTTGCTGGTGAGACTATACAATGGTGCAATTGTTATGGAAAACGATATGGTGGTTCTTCAAAAAATTAAACAAAGAGTTGCCATATAATCTAGCAATTCCACTTCTGGGTACATACACAAAAGAATAAAATCAGGGATTCAAGCAGATATTGTATACACACGTTCATAGCAACATTATTTGCCCAAAGGTAGAAACAACCCAAATGTCCATCAGTGAATGAATGGATACACAAGATGGGTTATGCACACACTGGAATATTACTTGGCCTTAGAAAGGAAGTAAATTCCAACACATGCTGCAATGGATGACACTTGAAGACATTATGCTATGTGAAATAAGTCATCGACAAAATGACAGATATTGTATAATTCTACTTATTTGAGGTACCTAGAGTAGTCAAATTCATAGAGACAGAAAGTAGAATGGTGGTTGCCAAGGGCCGGGGGAGGGAGGAATGAGGAATTATCATTTGTTGGGTATGGAGTTTCCATTTGGGAAGATGAAAAAAAGTTCTAGAAATGGATGGTGTTGATGGTTGCTCAACAGCGTGGATGTACTTAATGACACTGAAATCTACATTCAAAAAAATGATTAAAATGGTAAATTTTGTTATATACATTTTACTACAAATTTTTAAAAAGCAAAATGAAAGAAAGGAAAGAAGGAAGGAAAAAAGGAAGGAATTAAGGAAGGAAGGGGAAGAAGGAAGGAAGGAAGGAAGGAAGGAAGGAAGGAAGGAAGGAAGGAAGGAAGGAAGGAAGGAAGAAAGAA
>NW_007735828.1:114538-123793 GCF_000696425.1 Galeopterus variegatus | reverse complement strand
AGAAAGAAAGAAAGAAAGAAAGAAAGAAAGAAAGAAAGAAAGAAAGAAAGAAAGAGAAGAGGGAAAAAAATGGAAAAAACTGACATTACGCCATAGGGACTACGGAATAGGAACATGCAATCCAGAGCTAGACTAAAGCCAAGGTTCCCAAAGGAAATTCATTTTGTTTAGTGTCTCTGCATGCTGGGGATTAAATATTTCATTTCCATCTCCTTTCTTTGGGCAGGGAGCTGGATGTAGGAAGAAACACACACACACACACACACACACACGCACAGAGCAACATTTTGTTGCTACAAATGTGTGCTTCAGGACACAAGCATATAACATTGCTGCATATAATGTAATACTGAATGCCACAGTGTGTGGGGCAGGTGGACCAGGAACTTCTGTTCTGGAATAATGTGATATGCTGATGCTCAAAGACTTCCCACTAGGAAAAGGACTTGCATAACATGAGCATGTTCTCTGGGGTATGAGCCTCTCTCTACTGTAAACCCATAGCTCCCTTCCGGACCAGGAACTTCTGTTCTGGAATAATGTGATATGCTGATGCTCAAAGACTTCCCACTAGGGAAAGGACTTGCATAACATGAGCATGTTCTCTGGGGTATGAGCCTCTCTCTACTGTAAACCCATAGCTCCCTTCTTCCCTACCACATACCTACTCCTGGATGCACCCTATTCTCACCTGTGTTTAAGAATATTTTCGTTTTCCCCTAAAGATGGTGTGGAATGCCTGATGAGAAGGTTGCAGGTCTTCATTGGTGGTGAGAAGACATTACCTGAATGTTCCAAAAGCCTTTGATCATCCCCAGGGACTCCAAGTGGTTAAAGGTTGACACAATCACGAAGTGCAGCCTCACCTCCAGCTTTGAAAGCAAATGCAAAGGGGAGTAAACAGGAGCACAGGCATCCTCATCCTTCTTTCATTGCTTCCTTTCCCTTCTCTCTTTTCTTTCCTCTCTTTCTAAGGAAAGGTTGGCTTAAAGGAAGAATGAATGAGTGAAAGAACTGGTGGTAAAGAGAAGGGTGAGGGTGGAGAAAAACACCAGGGTGTTTTTATTTTATTTTATTTTATTTTTTTCTATAGAGCACTCTGGGAAGTTTGGAAGGGGGGAAGAAAAAGATTTAAGAAGTGATACTTTTGAATTTCAGCCAAAAGCAAACCATCAAAATGGGACACTGTCTCTTTAAGTGCAAGCCTGCACAAACGAAAGGAAATTAATTAAGTATCCGACGCTGCTGTGGCGCCGTGGAAAGAATACACAATCTGGGTACCGCATGCCAAATCTGAAATGAAAATGAAGGTGATCCGTCATATTTGGCTGTTTTTTTAAGACAGAATATATATTTTTGAAAGTTGACTAAGCAATTACCCAAATTAAAGAAACTGGAAAAGCAAACAGTGGTAAAAATGCTTTAGTTTTTTTAGAAGGTAAATTAGTTTTAAAATGTGTGCGTTTTGTTATCTTTATACCAATGAGAAAGAAAAAAAAATTGAAAACAAAACAAAACAGGGGGTCCCTTAACTCCTTAATGCCAGCATCTAGGAAAATGTATTTACTGCCTGTGTCAATGATAAAGTTTCCAAACTTAGAACATAAGGCAGCTCAGGCTCCTTCTGAGCTCCGAGGAAGAGATGTTTAGTATGTGTTTCGAATCTGAGATTTTTTCCTTTCTCAGGCGTGGGTCTCCATCTCTATGCTCTTTACATGTTGTCAGCCACCAGATGGGTTCCTTACGAGCCTCACCTCCTGCCCTCTGAACCACTGAGCTGGACCCTGCCACCGGGCAGGTCAGGGCAGCCTTGGCTTGCCATGCTTCTGTATTCATCTCTGGCCAAGGCTAAGGGAGGGGAAATGGCTTTAGATAGAAAAGGTTCCCCCCAACCCCCGGGGGACCAAGCGGTCCTGAACATGAGCCACGTGGACTGTGTGGTCAACTGAAATTTCCTTGTCCTCCTTCTGCAGGTTGGAAAAGAATATCAGAGGCAAAGCTCCTGAGAACCCCATCTTCTTTCCCCGAATCCTAGGGCTTTTCATGATACACTAGGTGGAATTAGCTGTCAGAAAGAGGTGCCTCCTGAAATAAATGCAGCATTTATGAATTGTTTTGAAGGGAGGGCCATGCTCGATTAGACTCTCCTGGCTGCAACAGACAGAAAATCCATGACAAATAGTCCTGAGACAAAAGGTAGTTTATTGTCTTTTGTAAGCTGAAAGGTCTATTGCAGGCTTTAACCACAATTAAATTCAGGGCTTAGATACATGTGGTGTTGCCTGGAGTCTTCACTTCCTATTTTTGCCAGCTCTTTCTCACTCTGGAGCTGTATCTTCCTTCATGTAAGTTTATAGAGAAAAAGGAAGTTAACAAAAGATCAAAAAAGGCTTTGAAAATTTTGCTGCCCTTCATCAGCCTAACTTGGGGTATGTGCCCATGTATGAATTCTTCACCGTGACCAGGGACATGAGCTTGGCATATAAGGATTACCCTGGTCATAGGTTCCAGAATCTAGGAGGAGGATTGGCTTCATCAAAAGCACCTGAGAGAAGGGAGTTTGCTGTGATTGACTACTATGAAGTGGAGGAGAATATAGTGACCGGCAAAAACCAGAATGACTTCTAAGAGATGTTAGACATCATTAAATGTCTTAAATGACCAACAATTGCTTCACAACTAGTTCAAAGAATTAGAGATGGTGGCAAAAATCTAGTCAGCAAACGCTATGCAGAAGGCTGGTTGTCGTAGAGAGACTGCTGGCAGCTGGCTTGGTGATGTGGTCACCAACTCCTGATTTAGGGCCAAACATGTGCTAAATAAAATTGCTAAGAGACCATTGGTTTGAACTGAGCTCTCAACAGACCAAACCAGAGTGGAGACGCTCATACTAAAGTTCCGTGTTACCAAGCCAAAACTAAGTTGTTCATTTGGCCTTCCAAGATATTAGGGGGTGGAGAGAGAGATAGAGAGAGAGAGAGATAATAGCTCAATCCCCAAACAGGCTGGTTTTAGCCGCATAATAAGGCAGTCCCCTCTGCTTTGACCTTTACCTTTGAGGAAAAAACCCACTTTTTGTTCTCTGTTTCTGCTTTCCTCAGCCTTTTTCTGTCTATAAAGCCAAACTCTTCTGCTGAGATCATCGAACACTCATTCTATTCTATTCTAGAATTGCAGATAACAACCAATTAAGATATTTAAATTGCATTTGTTGCAATTTTGTCTTTTGACCCAAGTTTGGGTTTACATATCAGCTTGAACATCCTCTCCATGTATCATCTTGACCAAGTTACTTAACCTCTTTCATCCTAGTTACATCACTTGTAAAATGGAGATAACAGAACTATCTCACGGGGTCTACTAGTTTCCTAGGGTGGCTGTAACAAATTATCAAAAACTGGGAGGCTCAAAACAACACAGATTTATTCCCTTACAATTCTGGAAGCTCTAGGTTCAAAATCAAGGTGTTGGTGTGGCCAGACCATGCTCTTTCTGAAGGTTCTAATGGAGAAATTGTTCCAAGCTCTAGGTTCAAAATCAAGGTGTTGGTGTGGCCAGACCATGCTCTTTCTGAAGGTTCTAACGGAGAAATTGTTCCATTTCCTTATCTTAGTTTCTGGTGTTGCCAACAATCCTTGGTGTTCCTTGGCTTGTAGATGCATCACCCCAATCTCTGCCGCTGTGATCATACAGTGTTTTTCCTCTGTGTCTTTTCTCTTTTTATAAGGCCACAAGTCATATTGGATTAGGGCACATCCTAATTCAATGTGACCTTAAACTTGATTATCTCTGCAAACACCCCATTCTAAATAAGGTCATATTCACAGGTACAGTGGGTTAGGACTTTAACACATCTTTCAGGGAGGATACAATTCAACCCATAACATAGAGTTACTATAAGAATCATGTGAATTAATGCATTTCACCATCATTAACAGCTAATGCTCCCCAGCCGTTCATTTACAGTTTGCAGAATTAGAATAGGAGAGGATTTTTGAAAAGAAACATTTAATAACATATAGCAAATATATAGAATCTTGCTCAAAATCTAAATATAACCTTAATGAATTTTCAAACTGAGCATAGCCCAGTAAACAGTACCCAGATCAAGAAATAGAACATTGCCAGGATGCAAAAGTGGATCATACTCTATGTATATATTTTGCTTCAGTGGATAAGACGATACAGTATGCTAAAGCAGTTGTACCAATTTCCACTCCCACAGCAAGGTATAAGAGTTCCAGTTGTGCAACATTCAGTAGAGGAATCTTATAAGTATTTCTCTTAGTTTTTCCTTGTTGACACCTGAAAACCTTATGAAGATATGTGAAAAGTTAACAAAAAAAAATCTTGGTTTAGTATCTCTTCTGATAAAAAATAAAAATAAAGTAAAATCTTAGGTTAGTGTCTCACTTCTGATAAAAAAAAATGGGGTGTTGCCTTACATGACTTCTGCAAGGTGAGTCAATGTGGCCCTTCCGGGCTTCTAAAAAGCTGGGTAACTTCTCCACATCACTATATAGCTTATCTGGCTTTTTTAGGGATTTAAGTTTCTTGGGAACTTGGTGTGTTGTGATAGCCTTTTTCCTCTCATCTGTGACTTTTAATTTGAATATGGATGACTCATGTTTATTTGGACCCAAGAAGAAGGGACATAAAATATGTTGGTGCCTTAATGATATATAACTAGATAGTCTGAAGTCTAGAGAAGCTAAATAAGGTGCCTAAGATCAGCTAATGTGTACCAGTGACTGAGCTGGGGCTAGAAAACTTGAGTGTAGCCAGCTGATTTTCACACTTAAATATGCACATATTTCTATTCACTTGAGTCTTCACATATGGGACCCAAGGGAGTCATGCAATTATTAACTCAGGGAATTTTTTCCCTTTATTCTCATGTGCTAGTATAATGTATACTGATAATTCAAAATATAAAAAGCTATCAGCCATCCTCTCCATGTATAATCTTGACCATGTATAATCCTCTCCATGAATAATCTTTTATCATTCAACACTGCGACCATTCTTTTCAGCTCCTCGAGTCAACATCCTGCTAATCTCTTCTCAGTTTTCTTCCAGAGTCCAGTTGCATTAATCTTCTCTCTCCTATTCCTGAAACCTTCTAAGAAGCAGAATTATTTTCACCTATCTTTTCCAGAATCAGAACTCAGAAGAAAATCATGGTCACCAAATAGGACTTTAACTGTCTAGAACCATAGACAGAACCATACAAAAAAGGACAGAATTTAAAACAGGCAGAGATATGGACTTCTAAAATGTTGCCTGTTAAAGATACAATGTATGAATCCCCCAGGCTTATTGAAAAGAGCAAGAACTTTGAAATCAATATAGCTGGATTCAAATCCAGGCTTTGCACCTTGGACCTTTCCACAACCTCAACTTTTATTATTTTTATAATGGTGATAATTTTGTAAGACTTAGAGATAGTAAATAGAATACACTCAGCCCAATGTCTTACACCTAGTGGAACGCAATGAGTTTTAGCCATCATTATTAGTATTACTGGTATTTATTATTATTAGGTAAGACTTAGAGATAGTAAATAGAATACACTCAGCCCAATGTCTTACACCTAGTGGAACGCTATGAGTTTTAGCCATCATTATTAGTATTACTGGTATTTATTATTATTAGTATTACTATTTAAGTAAGGTATATTCCCAACCCATGGATACTCTTTATATTATTCTTATTAAGCTATGTAGAAAATCTCTAACACAAGTTAAAGAAGAAGCAAAAACAGCCTTTTTCCTGAACGCTTAACACTAATGCAATATTAGCTCAGATGTTAGAAGAACCACAGTCTCCTTGTAAGTGTGCTTTCAAATAGAAAAGTGCTAGAACAGTGATTCTTAGATACAGATGAACATAAGTATCGTCGAGGGCTTTTAAAAAACATACAGCATTCTAACCACCTTCCCTTGAAATATTGATGACTATGTTAGTGCAGTGTCCAGCTCTGGAGCCAGACTGACTGTGTGTGGGTTCCAACTCTCCCATTACTGCTGGGTAACTTTATGGAGTTATTTAATTTCTCTGCTTCAGTTTCCCTGGTTTGCTTTGTACATACAGTTTACTCTGTAGCATAGGGATAACATTTGGGCTTGCCCAGTATATAGGCAGGACTCAACAAATGTTTGCTCTCATTAGGAGGTAGAAGGCTGTATTAAAAACCAAAACAAACTTCCTGACAAATCTGTGGCTCAGAGGCAAACCACTGACCTAGAGACAGAGTGTAATATGGTATTTTGGATAAAAAATGTTACATCCCAGACGATAACTTCTTTAGTTCCTCACTCTTACTGAGATCTAAAGGAAACGTATGTGTGTGAAATTGAGAGAATGAGAGATCTCTTTGTCTTGAGAAAAATCAAATTATATATGTAGTTTGGAATGCATGTAAATTTACATTTGCAAAAAAATGATTTATCCACATGTAGTTCTGTCCTTTATTTAATTACGTTGTAAAAGGGAAGAAGAATGAGAGAGAAACTGTGATAGATCTCAAGTTGCAAGGTCATACTTCCTAGTGCCCCAAAGATGGTTTTTTCCTAATGGCAGCGGCTACTTAACTCAAATAAAAACAGTTGCACAAGTTTTTAGGACAAGTCATGATCTTTGCATTAGGAATTTAAAAAGCTCCAGCTTAATATTGAAAGTATCAGCATTATGTTTTCTCTTTGTGGCTTGTCTGGCTCAGGACTTTGGAATTGTCTCTGATTCTAGATTCAGCCTTTGCTCTGAAATAGCACTTTATTTTTTATAAAACACTTTTTGTTTCTTTTTCTCTCTACTGTCCTTCTGGTCTACTGGTACTCCTATCCCATGTGTGCTGATAATCTTGCTGGTGTTCTACGTTCCCTTGAGGCTGTGTTCATTTTCTTTCATTCTTTTCTCTTGCTTGCCCAGTATATAGGCAGGACTCAACAAATGTTTGCTCTCATTAGGAGGTAGAAGGCTGTATTAAAAACCAAAACAAACTTCCTGACAAATCTGTGGCTCAGAGGCAAACCACTGACCTAGAGATAGAGTGTAATATGGTATTTTGGATAAAAAATGTTACATCCCAGACGATAACTTCTTTAGTTCCTCACTCTTACTGAGATCTAAAGGAAACGTATGTGTGTGAAATTGAGAGAATGAGAGATCTCTTTGTCTTGAGAAAAATCAAATTATATATGTAGTTTGGAATGCATGTAAATTTACGTTTGCAAAAAAATGATTTATCCACATGTAGTTCTGTCCTTTATTTAATTACGTTGTAAAAGGGAAGAAGAATGAGAGAGAAACTGTGATAGATCTCAAGTTGCAAGGTCATACTTCCTAGTGCCCCAAAGATGGTTTTTTCCTAATGGCAGCGGCTACTTAACTCAAATAAAAACAGTTGCACAAGTTTTTAGGACAAGTCATGATCTTTGCATTAGGAATTTAAAAAGCTCCAGCTTAATATTGAAAGTATCAGCATTATGTTTTCTCTTTGTGGCTTGTCTGGCTCAGGACTTTGGAATTGTCTCTGATTCTAGATTCAGCCTTTGCTCTGAAATAGCACTTTATTTTTTATAAAACACTTTTTGTTTCTTTCTCTCTCTACTGTCCTTCTGGTCTACTGGTACTCCTATCCCATGTGTGCTGATAATCTTGCTGGTGTTCCATGTTCCCTTGAGGCTGTGTTCATTTTCTTTCATTCTTTTCTCTTTTTTTTTCCAAATTGCATAATCTCGATTGATCTGTCTTCACATTTGCTGACTCTTTCTTCTGCCAGCTAAAAATCTACTTTTGGTTCCCTATAGTGAGTTTTTTATTTCAGTTATTGTACTTTTCAACTCCATAATTTTAATTTGGTTCCTTTGAAAATAATTTCTGTATACCTGTTGATATTTTCTATTTTATGAGACATTGTCATAAGACCTTCCTGTACTTCTTTAAACATGGTGTCCTTCAGCTTTCTGAACATATTTGTAATAATTGTTTGGAAGTTTTTGCTGGTTAACTCCAATATCTGGGCCCACTCAAAGGCAGTCTCTATTGTCTGCTTTATCCCCCATGGATGGATCACACATTGCTCTTTCTTTGCATGTAATTTCTTTTGTTAAATTGGACATTTTAGATACTGAACCTCACCTTATTCTCATGGGCCTGCTATTGTTGTTTACTTGCTTGCTTTTTTTTTTTTTTTTGTAATTGAGTTGGCTAGACTAGTTTAGGAAAGTCTATTTCCTCCACAGCATGCAACCTCTGGTGTCAATCCTCAGAAGATGTAGTTTGGGTGTGTGTACAATCTCCCTGAGCAAAAGGGCTGACTGTGGTTCTACCCAAGCTGTCTTTTTGCCTGTTCCATTCCCTGACCTCCCCTTATGCTTTTGACTGATGTACCCCAGAGAAGGCTTCTGTCACACTAAAAGGGGTGACGAGAGGGAAATCATGCTTCAAATAGCGCAAATTCTCAGTGTTTCTACTGCTCTTTAGCACACTTTTTAAGTAACATTTTTTTTTTCAGAGACCCTACATTTAAAAAAATAATAATTTTAACCAGTTAAAATGGTTCTTTCTCTGGGTATCATCTTCCAGGTCTTCACAGTGCCTGCTATGGGTTGAACACATCCCCCCAAAAGTTTGTGTGTTGGAAATTTGATTCCCATTGTAATAGTGCTAAGAAAGTGGGAAATCTGATCATGGTATTTGAAAGGTAGAGCCTTTGGGAAGTGACTGGGTCATGAAGACTGTGCTCTCATAAGCTGATTAACCCATTCATGGAGTAAAGGGTTAATGATTTGATGGTTTATCAATGAGTGATTTTGATGGCTTTATAAGAAGAGCAAATGAGCGTGTTAATTCTCTTGCTTATCTCCTTCATACCATGTTATACCCTGGTTGCCATGGGGCTCCGCAGAGACTCTCCACCAAGAAGAAGGCTTTTACCAGATATGCCCCCTGGACCTTGAACTTCCCAGGCTCTGAAACTATAAGAAATAAATTTGAAATCTTTATAAATTACCCAATTGGGGCATTCTATGATAAGCAACAGAAAATAGGCTAATTCACTGCCATTCCAGAAGTCCTGCCTCCTTTTCCTGACATCTGTGTAATTTTTTTGAACTGACACCATGGGTTACTCCTTGTCTGCTCTACTTTTCTTTTGACTTTGGGGACATTTGAGCATCTGCTATGAGAATAGTGAGGCTGAAGGCAATCACGGCACTGTGCATTAGCCCTATAGGTCCGACTGCCTCCTTG
>NW_007735828.1:112209-113532 GCF_000696425.1 Galeopterus variegatus | reverse complement strand
AGATGGCCTAGAAAAGACTCTTGAATGTTACAAGGAATCAACGCTGTGATGAAGAAGATAAGCAACAAGGAAATTGATAAGTAGAGATCACGGTGGAAAAAGGAAAGTCATAAGGTGCTGGGGAAAGATACTGTTTTCCATAAAGAAATGGCTCAAAAGTATGATTTCCTATTTAGGACTTATGACAAAGAGGGCTGAAAGGACCATTTGATTCTGTGACATGGAGGTCATCTTTGGCTTTAGTAGGAACTGTTTATGTCAGGGATGGGGCAGACTATTAGATGTCTGAGGAATAAGTGGGAGGCGAGATGGCAGATGCAAACTCCCTTTCCTTTTTAATGTGGGAGAAATTTAGAGAGCAGGAAGGCATGAAAGGGATAAGGAGATAATTCTCACTGCGGAGAGGAAGTTCACTACAGGAAGGGCTGAAAACATCAAAGACTGACTCATCTCTGCATGAGGAAGGAGGACACTAGTAAAAAATACTGGAGCTGGACAGACGTCCTGGCCCTGACATTTGTTCCCCATGTAACTCTTTGTAAGTAAGACGCTTAGTCTTTTCGCACCTTGGTTTCCTCATCTGCAATATGGGAGTAATTAAACCTATACTGGAAGGTTATCATGACACATAAAAAGAGGAATTACAGATAAAATTATGTATATCAATCACCAGATGCATGATGTGTTAATTCATGTTTTTTTCCTTCCCGTTTCGTTGCTCTATCTTGCTTCAAGTGCATACAAAGATATTACTAATGTTTTATTCTGTGCACAGCAACCTTTGAAGAAACACTGGTTATTCAATTAGAGACAAATAATATTTATTGAGCATCTATGTGAGCAAAGGGAAATTGTCAAGGGCTCACTCATGGACATGATATGATTAGATTTCCATTTAAATATGATTACTCCATCTCAATTGCAGAAACATAAAGCTAAATATGGGAGAGTGTAGGCATCTCAGCTCTAGAGAATAGTGTCCTGGGGGTAGTGATGACTGTAATGGAGATGGAAATAAATTGATGTGAGAAGTTTTAGGTGGGAGAGTGGACAGATATAGGGATTGACCAGAACTAATGCATAAGCGTTAAGAACAAGACAAAGATGATCCTAAAAGCTTTGGCCTGAGCACCTAAAAGAATACGTAGTGTCATTCACAGATTTGTCTTGATGACTGATTGGATGACCACTGTCCATGAAAAGCTGTTATGTTGAGCAGGAAAAAATATCAGTAACACACTCTCTATGAATTGAAAGGATTTCTAACTATGGTGCAGAACTAAGCAAACTTTTGGTGTGATCTACACAGGAGAATATGATGCA
>NW_007735828.1:104271-110559 GCF_000696425.1 Galeopterus variegatus | reverse complement strand
ACCTGGTGAGTGGCAAGGTATATGCTTTATACACAAAAATGAAACAAATACACATGAGGTATTAGAAAAAGCATGAATTTCAAAGTAAAGGTAAACCTGATTTCAAATCCTGGCTCCTCTACTTCTCAGCTCTAAGAAACTGAGCAAGTAAATTCCTATTTCTATTTTCTCAGCAGCATCATTTGTAAAGAAAGTGTGGATCCTATAGCATGGATGTAAAGATAAAACAATGCATGTAAGGCCTCAGACATTGCAGGCTGTTGGTGAGAGGAATAACAAAATAATTTAAACAGTTCATTCCAGATTGCCTGCTTTAATATTCTGTCATAATTTTAGGAGTCACATTTGGGGTATACCTTTTACCTAGGTCATCCTGTAATGAGAAATTAACAATGAAAGTATTTTCAAAGGAAATATACTACCTAGTGCAAAGTAAAGTTAAAGGGGAAACGATTAGATTGTTTTTCCAACATTATTCCATTCTAGAGAGAATGTGAATGCAGAAGGAAGGTCTGAAGGATGGAACAGCCTCCCTGTTCAGCTCAGTTAAACACTGCAATCCTTAAACCTCATGGCTTTAAAGCAGGCTGGTCAGTTCTGATGATGGCAGAGTCCTGTTCCATGCTCTGTCATGAAGCATCCTGATTAGGCAAAGGACCGTGGCTGCCTTGTGCAACAGTAAGGGCACAGCTTTAAGCTACAAGAGCTGGACAACCCTCTCAACTATTCAACTGAAACATCTTTTACAGATATGGATATGAGCGTACACAAACTTCACTTTACAAATCGGTGAATAGATTTGGCCTCTAGCAGACGGATGTTCAATAAATATTTGATGAAACAGTGTATGTCTTTTGCACCTACGATTGTTCTAAGTTTAAGCAGGTTAAGAAAATTATCAGAAAATGTGAAATGATAGTGCTTTCAGATTTTAAAAATTGCTGTCTTTAGTTTTTATTTCTGTGGACATTCATTTTTATTTTCCTTGACTTTAACTTTCAACATGTAGATGATAGATAGACAATTAGTTTGAAAACAATACTTTTAATTGTTATTTGAAAGCTGACTTTTTTCTTTAAGTTCCTCACTGAGACAGCTGCTGCAGACAAATGCCTCCCCTGTTTCTTTTTCTTTCTTTCTCTTTTTGCTAAGGGATGAATGATTGTTTCCTTCCACAAATTAAAATGAATCTCAAGGTCACAGCATACATTTTAGCTCTTAGCTTCATTTATTAAGTTGTTTTTTTNTTTTTTTATGATTCCCAGGCTAAGAGAACATCAGAGTTAAAAGGAAAATTTGAGGCCAAACCCTTAATTTTACAGATGTAAAGTAGCAGGACATACTCATATAAGTGACTTATCATACCTCAACTCAGGCAAATGCTCAGTGGCAGAATACAGGTAAAAAACAGAATTCTTGCTTCCTTTCCACACTTATTTTATCATAATGTGTCATCTTTTTAATTTTTCTCAGCAATGGTCTGAAAGACAGTATGAATAATCCCAGGTAGAGAATAATCTGGGACTCAGTTACTCATTTTCTTTGTTTTCTCCATAAATGCTTTATGTCAGGTTATACTTACATTAGATTATTCCAGTTTCTGGGTAACCCACCATGCTGGGGTACATGTTTCATAAGCATACCACATGGCAGAGGAAAAACAATCCAAGATTTAAAAATAATAAGTTTTAACTATAGATTTCAATAGTTTAGTTACCTAAGATTAAACATTATTGCTGTTCTGTTTTACTTGCTAGAATATGCAAACTTCAATGCATGTTGTAATGAGAGCCACTATATCTCAGAATGCAATACAATTTTCTTTAAATGTATTTATTTTCCAAAACCTGGTGAGTGGCAAGGTATATGCTTTATACACAAAAATGAAACAAATACACATGAGGTATTAGAAAAAGCATGAATTTCAAAGTAAAGGTAAACCTGATTTCAAATCCTGGCTCCTCTACTTCTCAGCTCTAAGAAACTGAGCAAGTAAATTCCTATTTCTATTTTCTCAGCAGCATCATTTGTAAAGAAAGTGTGGNAAGTAACATAATCATTCCGTAACAACTGAAATTTCTAAGTACAAGTGATGTGATACTTACACACCTAGACCTAGACTACCTACAAGAGAACATAGAGAGTGTTTCTATACTAGCTTCCCTGCAGATGCATCTTACTGAGGAGCTAAATAACTTCTATCAATGAATCTCAAGGTCACAGCATACATTTTAGCTCTTAGCTTCATTTATTAAGTTGTTTTTTTTCTAAGATGATCCACTTCAATACTTTTTGCATTTTTTGTGACTGTTCCTCAATTATTGATTTATGCCATTTTGGATTCTGGGTTGGGTCTTTATGCAACAGCTGTTTAGAGTGGTCAAAGTGGGAACATAAAGGGGCTATTTTAGAAGTACGAAGGTACTTCAAAAAGTTTCTGGAAAAACAGAATTAAAAGATAATACAAATTTTTCCATGAACTCATTCAAGACCTCTTGTATTTTAATCTTAGCCCAAAGCATCTGGAACCTTCTGAGTGAATATGTTCCCACAAGTAACATAATCATTCCGTAACAACTGAAATTTCTAAGTACAAGTGATGTGATACTTACATACCTAGACCTAGACTACCTACAAGAGAACATAGAGAGTGTTTCTATACTAGCTTCCCTGCAGATGCATCTTACTGAGGAGCTAAATAACTTCTATCGTGTACAATGAAACCGTGGTCTGATCTGAGGTCCAACTGTGGATTCTGAGCTACAGCCACAGACATACAAATTGTATCACATGAGACCCTGGAGTTTGTTCCTGTTTTATTCATAGAATATGCTATAATCAGAGAACTCATTCCTTTGTTGAGTTTTTGAAACAAATTCAATACATGTCTTTGGATTTTTATAGTTACTTAAGATCTGGGTTAAATTTTAGCTACATAAATATTCGGATTTTTTCCCCTCTTTGATAGTTCCAGGGACATGCTAAACAATGCGGATGAACCTTCATAATGATTCATTATTTATGTGAATATCTTGAAATATTAGTAACTGGAAATGAGATGAGTAAAATCTCTAAATACAGGAGTGACTCTTTCACTTACATATATATATATATATTTTTTTTTTATTCTGGATATGAGAAATCGTAAGTCATAACCAGCCTATGTTGGCAAAGATTTGTTTGTACTTAGGATAAATAATAAAAACCCTAAGCAGATTAATGGACACTGTATTCCTCTTTCTTTTTCTTTTTCCTTATTTAAATTGTAAACAGTATATCCTATGAGAAACTGGAGAACCAGTGAGCAGTCCAAAGCAAATAATTACCTTTTCTCTTTGTTTACAACGAGGTTCAGAGAGCACTTCTTTTTCCTTTTCAGTTAAAAAAAAAAAACCCTCTTTAGTCTCCTGAAAATTTTAATGGTAAAGCATAATCCCCAGTTCCACTAACATCATTAATAAGTATGGAAAACGCTGGACATCAGCCTCACTTGCCACGTGCGTTTTTTTCCTTCCCGAGTGAGGAATGTTAACTACATTGTGCTGTAATGAGCCATGCCCAAACTACTGTTTTCTGGTCCACTGTTTATTTGATTTCTTTATTGTAATGAAACTCAGATGGTTGGTGTTTACACTAGCAGTGTGCTGGGAGATCACGCTGGGAACCGTTCTAATTAGCTGCAAGTGGGTCTCAGAATTAGAATGGAGGAAAGAACAAATTTTTAGTAACGACTTTAAATTGAAGCCCTCATTTATTTTCATTATGCCCAGACCAGAAGCAAGCTAATGTTTCCCAGGTCCTTCCATACAGGGCCTGTGGCTCAGCTCAGAGGAGTAGGATTCAGGTATTTCAGATGCACTTCAGCATTCACAGCTCCAGGAAAGGGAATTTTAAGGTAAGATTGGAGCAAGGTGCCCAGCTGGAATTGTCAAAGCAGGAGATGAAGGGGATGTGAGCAGTGAGGTACCTCTGCTCAACTTTGAACTCTGCTTTACTTAAAGAATTACGTATTCTGTGCTCTGTGATCTAAAAGCACCTTTTTCTGCCTGGGTATTTTCTCAGAAAGGAAATATTTTGGCATTCATAGAGAAGTGACCAGTGAATTACATTTTAACATTCAGCACATAGCAGAGACCACAATCTAACAAGAGGATGGCTTACCCTAACGAGCCTGTGTTTACATATCTTCTGGGTTTGTGGTTTTCTTTCTTTGGAAGCAACTAATTGGTCAATCATAAGAGATTTTGAACTATCTAGTCATACTTCATGTAGAGGGTATCTCTAACACATTCTCTGTAGCACAGAACATCATTTTAATGGTTACAACATGTGGCCAGATGCTTTCCAAGGCTTATTTTAGAATGTAATTCTAGTATGAGAATTGGTAAAACATGATTTATAAAAGCTACAATAGTCTTACTAGAGTAATCAGAGTTCCTCTCTGTAGAGGCAACTACTTGTACATGCTTTTGTGTATTTATTTTCTTACGAAGCAGATTTGGGGGTGACTTTAATGAGAGTTCAAAAGGTGGGGTTTAAAATATTTGATGCTTACATCAGAGTTCCTCTCTGTAGAGGCAACTACTTGTACATGCTTTTGTGTATTTATTTTCTTACCAAGCAGATTTGGGGGTGACTTTAATGAGAGTTCAAAAGGTGGGGTTTAAAATATTTGATGCTTATGGTATAAAAACTCAATCATGTTTTGCAGAAAGTAGTGCAGTATTTGGAATCTTGCACTGTAACTCTCTTTGTTTCTTTTCTTTAAAATGTGATAATTCTAATAATCAGACTTTTCTTCCTGAATGTAAAGAAATTTTCAAATCATATTATCTGATAAGGTACATATACCTAGAATGTATAAATAACTCTTACAACTCGATAGCAAAAACATAATCCAATTAAAAATGAGCAAACAATCTAAATATTTCTGCAAATAAAATAAACAAGTAGTTAATCAGCACATGAAAGAAGCTTAGCATCATTAGTTGTCAAAAATGAATACCACAATGAAATACTCACTAGTATTGCCATAATCAAAAGACAGATAACAGCAAGTATGGATGAGGATGTAGAAAAACTGGGACTCTCATACTCTGCTGGTGGGAACTAACATGGTGCAGCCACTCTGGAAAACATTTGGGCAGTTTCTCAAAATGTTGAACATAGAATTACCATATGACTGAGCAATTCTACCCATAGGCATATACCCATGAGAAATGAAAATGTTTATGTCCACACAAAAACTTGTACATGAATGTGTAACAGTATTAAATACCACGAACGTTCAACAGATGAATGGATAAAGAAAATGTGGTGTATTCATACAATGGGATGTTAATCAACAATAAAAGAAATTAAGTTCTGATACATGATAGGTGAATTTGAAAAAAAATTATACTATGGGAAATAAGCCAGTCACAATCCATGTGCCATGATTTCATTCATATGAAATGTCCAGAATAGGAAAATCTACAGAGACAGAAAGTAGATTAGTGGTTGCTTAGGGCTGGGGAAGTGAGTGGTAGAATTTGGGAATAGAGGGTTTGGGATTTCTTTTTGGAATGATAAATATCTTCTAAAATTAATTGCTCTTTTTCACTGCTGAATTCTATCAAACATTTATTTTTATTTTATTTTATTGTTAATTAAAACATGATTGATTATGCCTAATTTTGGATGTACAGCATTGACTACTATCACCTGTGTACAACCTGCATTGACCAAATCAATATTATTAGCATGTTCATTATTACCAATCATAATTATTCTTCGTGTCCCTTTCCCAATCTCTCCCCACTGCCACCTCTAGTCACCATAGATTTATTTTCTTCTGAAAGATAAATGTATTACTGTGGTCTTTTCTTTCCTTCTTTCCTTCTTTTTCCTTCTTTCCTTCATTCTTTCTTTCTTTTTTCTTCCTTCCTTTCTAAAATTAATTGTGGTGATAGTTACACATATCCGTCAATAGACTCAAAACCCTTGAATTGTATACTTCAAATGGTTGAATTGTATGGTATGTAAATTATATCTCAAGAAAGTTGTAACAAAAAGAAAATAATTTGAACTTTACCTTATTTGAAAGAAAATTGTATATATCTTTACTCTGTAGAAGAGAATGGGCCTAGGGAAGAGTCCTTTTGTGACAATCAGCCGTGCAGCATTCTTTGCAGTTCCAGGAAAACGCAGTGTATTTCCTTCCCTCCAACCTCTGCTTGCCATGTCCATTTTTCTGCATGTCTTTCCACTGTTTAAACCATTTGCATTCTCTGAAGCCCACCACCATTG
>NW_007735828.1:102968-103404 GCF_000696425.1 Galeopterus variegatus | reverse complement strand
TTTTTCTGCATGTCTTTCCACTGTTTAAACCATTTGCATTCTCTGAAGCCCACCACCATTGCTCTTCCTTCCATGAAGCCTTCCTTGATGAACTTGTAGCTGGGATCCACATTTCCTGCAGCGCTGACAGAATCATTGTAGCTACCGTCTCCTGAATTTAGATCAGAACAGTCCCTTAGATATTGTTTACTCCATACTCATCATTGTATAGATGAGAGACCCAACACATAGGGAAAAGACTGCCGTACTCCAAGTCACATAACTATTTCAGATAAAATCAAGGTTACAATTCTTTACACGCCCTTGAGGCCAAGAATAAAGCATCGCTAATCTCCAAAACATGAATAAGGAAAAAAATGTCTGTTTTCCACTTAATTTTGATATCATAAAATCATCTTTCTTTGATATACCTGCAATTTCTAGCCTGATTGTGGGA
>NW_007735828.1:101454-102428 GCF_000696425.1 Galeopterus variegatus | reverse complement strand
GGGTTTTTTTTTTAAGTAAAATGTAGTGAAAAGAAATAATAGTCATATGTAGAAAACAGAATAGCATAGGCTTTAGGTGAATTAATTTTAAATCCAATTAACCATATAGATTTGAGAGAATAATTAAATGTGAGGAGGTCTGGTTCTTGAGCCTGCAGTAATGAACTTGGTGTTAGCTTCATCTCCATGGAAGAAAATGGGTATAAAGACCTTATACCTCCCTGCCTCCCAGCACTGTCGAGAAACTCAAAGGAAAATACACCAACAGAAGCGTGTTATAAGCACTAAAGTTTCTGGAGCTTGCAATACAAAGCTTATAAGAATATATATCTACATTTTCCCAATGTAGTTTAAAATTTTTTGAGTTTCTACTGTGTCCTTAAGGCTGGACAAAGGGCAACAGACAATTAAATAAACAGTACATGAGATAGTTCTTGTCTCTGAAAAAGATACCACCTTCCCTCTCTCTTCTGCTGCCTGCTCTGATGAGGTTGGCATATCAGGGCAGTTACTGCTCTTGATTGGCATGGAGTGTCCTAACCTTCTCCAGTCTCTCCCCTGCAAGTGAAGGGGGCATAAATCAAGTCATTCCTGCTCCTCCAATGTATTCCTTATCAGACAACTCTGAATGAATCTAATCCTCTGATGTCATTTGAGCTAATAATCATTGCATCTATTTTATGTGTCAGATAAACTCAACAAAGAGTCTTAGATTTGTCCAGACATCCCATATGACACAGGAAGTCCCCCTGGATAGAAATACAAAGTGACACTTAGGGGCAGGAGTATAGTTTGGGGGAGACAGGTCTTGTTGGGAAAGCCACTGTGGCCATCCTTACCCTGGGTGTTGCAGGAACTAATATGATTATTGCTGGTATTTTAGGCCCTGATTCTGGAACTAGGTGATTAGATCCGAGCTACAAAAATTAACTAAATTACACATGGGATACAGAGCACTTGTACTTGGCATTTTA
>NW_007735828.1:98662-99842 GCF_000696425.1 Galeopterus variegatus | reverse complement strand
TGGGAATATACCCAGAGGAATGGAAATCATCAAGTCGAAGGTATACCTGTGCTCCAATGTTCATCGCAGCACTCTTTACAAGGAGGATTTTTAAAAGGACTGAACCTCAGGGCTCTCTCCAGGGAATAAGGTTTCCTAGGAGATTTTGAAAGGAAAAATATCAATTAAAATAATCAATTTACATCATGCAGTAAGAAAAGTAAGAAAAGTATTAGTAGGAGAAAGAATCTTTTAAGAAGAAAAAGATATGGATTAAATGGGAGGAGTGAATTTTACTGTTGGAGTGAAAATGTTGGATCCCAGAGGCCAGACTAAGAAGATATTCAAGAAACAAAAACATTCCTGTAACAGCTTTAAAAATAGGACCAGGAGAGAGGAATAGTTTAGTTGTGACTATAACACAAACAATAAGAATAATAATTACGGCCCAAAGACAAGGAACAGAAGACAGAAGGCAAAACTCAGAAAGCAAAAATTACTTCCTCAGAGAAAACATCAGATCTAGAAATTATGGAAAGTTCTTAATACTAAAACCTGGGATTTCAAAAAAGAAGCAAGTTAGGAACCATTCCTTAGAGACTGGAAGAGCTACTTAGAACAAATTTGGGCCAACTTGAGAGGGTATGACTGGGAGGACAAAAATCAAGTCCTGCAAGCACTACGAGGTGAATTTGAAGATGACAAGGTTATTAAAATGGTGCAGAGGGACAGTCCATACTGCGAGAAAATATGCAGTTGGGATTTATGATCTAAGAGAGTAAGCCGGAAGTGTCAAANCGAGCTACAAAAATTAACTAAATTACACATGGGATACAGAGCACTTGTACTTGGCATTTTATTATAAATAAATATACAAACAAATAAATGGGGGAGAAAAAGACACAACAATCACAATAATTCCTTGAACTTGTTAAAATGAATGAACAGATATGATGTTGATGAGGGTGGGAGAGGGGGAGACGGAGGGTGGAAAGGAGCAATTGGTAAAGGGATATGGAGATCAACTACATTATATATTGATCAATTAAAAAATAAATTAATTTAAAAAATTTTTACAAATACAAAAATAAAGACTCAGAAGAAAAAAAAAAGGGGCTATGTCATCATCTTGGGTTGAAGTGCAGAAACATCCCAATGCCATTATTATACGAGGAGGATTTTTATTATTATTATTATTATT
>NW_007735828.1:92890-96929 GCF_000696425.1 Galeopterus variegatus | reverse complement strand
TACTGCGAGAAAATATGCAGTTGGGATTTATGATCTAAGAGAGTAAGCCGGAAGTGTCAAATTGGCTTTCTTTAAGCTACATTAGGCTCACAGACATATTTTGTTCTGCTAATATACTTTTTAAAAAGACTTCATTTTAACATAAGAAAACTGGAAATTTCAAGTTAAACTGAATAAAACATTCCAGGGATGGATACTCTGGCATTCCTGGGCCCACAGCATCCAGGGCCAGCATTCAGCTGGAGCCAAGCAATGGAAGTCACTCTGGGTGGGGCTTGTTCTCTCTACTTAGCCCTGTTTTGCTCATTTAGGTCACCCCTTGGTTCCTCCAGGCATATGGGTTTATGCCATCTGCTTAAAAGGAAGGCATAGGCAAAATGGGACACACTAAAAAATGCCAACAGGGGTGTGAGAGCACAGGCCAGACCTGGGCTGATGATGGACTGTAGGAAGGATGCCTTGGGGTGAAGTCACCCTCATGTAAAAGTGGGGGCAAAGTTTGTATGAGCAAGAGATGCTCTTGGCAGACCCAGCAACCTTTAATTTCATAGCTCTTATAGGTAGATTATCACCAAATGAATCCAGAGTATATGTTTGGACAAAAGAAATTTCAGGACCACAAAGTAGAGAGAAAAAAAAGAAACAAAAAGAAGACCTTCAGATGCAGAAAACACTGGTAGAGTATTACAAGTGATAGAAAAGAAAAGAGATGAAGTTTGAACAGAGGTTACATTCAATGTCCCTTGGATTTGCTTAAAAAAAGTGATGAGACAACAAAGGGAAGGGGTCCCTAAGGACCTAGGCTTTGAAAAGCATCAATTCAGCCTCATTTCAGGGCTCTGTTGAGCTTGACTTTCTATGTAACAAAGGCGGCGGTGTTTGGGTAGTCTTCCCAAGAGATAGGGTGCATGATCAACAGAATTCCAGAGCAGTGGACAGGGACTGCTATGGCACAGGGACAAGAAAAGTTTTGAGATTTCCCTAGAAATTGAGAAATGAAGAGAGAAGAATGGAATACTAGGAATGTAGAGAACGGAAAGCCAACCTGTTGACTAAGGCAACTGCAGGAGGAGGGGTTGAATCAGTAAAGTGCTCATACTCCGTTTAGCTTCAGGGTGCCAGGAATAAAAGGCTCACAAGAGGAATTTAAAATGAGGGATGGACAGTAAGTGAAAGAAGTGATCCTCTGGTAAGCCCCAGTGTGCAAGGATGCAGGAGGAGCAGGTGTCTAAATAAGTAGTCCACAAAGAAAAGCAGCATGCCAACGTGGGATATTCCATAGAATAATTAGCTTCCAAATGGGAGGTTTCTCCCAACTGAGTTTAACACCAAAGGTCATAGAATCTGAACAACAGGCACAGACCAGGTGAGGCTGAAACTAATATTTCCTCTCTTAAAAATGCTTAGCTTCTTTCCTGTGTGATAGCAAAAGAAATCTTTTATGTTCTTTGGCTGGAAGCCAGAAAAGTGGGCAGTCACACTATGTGCTGGGTTGAAGAATTATTTTATTTAGGGTAATGGTTGAGAAGTTGTTTGTGTTCTCTAAATTTTGCAGGTAAATGCAGGTTCGTGGAAAAGTGGGGCACAGAGATGTTGGGGCTAGATTAATTCACATAGTAAGGCCGTAATGAAGAGAAAGCTTGGCCAGTGGAAACCAGTCCTAAATACAGCAATTTTAGAAGAATATGGATGACACCTGAGAAGACTCCTTACGAAACTGTAAAAGTGAGGTTGGTGGACTTTTATATATAAATTTTATTTATAATTTACATGATTTTACAAGGGTGTTTGAATTCCTTTTGCTAGAACTATATAGCAGAGGTGGTCCAGATAGTTTGCAGTAAGGCATCATCATGCCTCCAGCAGTGTTTTATGTTTTATTGGTGGACTTTATGTTATTTTGTACTGTCCCTCTTGGAAACTTCTCTGCAACACCCTAGTAGACAACTGTATGAAGATAACTTGATACGGGAAACAGAACAGGGAGTAAATCTTTTGGCAAGGGTATATTCTGAGTTCTTGGAACCAATTATGCCCCAATCCTGCACGGTTCAGACTTTCGCCAACCTTATGAGTCCCAGGAGCCACGGTAGCATCAGGAGCATTGCTGGAGGGAGGTGGGAGTTGTGATCTTCAGATGTGATGCTCATTTTTTCTCTTAAGGGGATAATCACACCCAGGTGGACAAAAGATCTGGCTGTAAATCCCAGTGGGTTAAGAGAAAGAATGTTGGTGTTTCAAGTAAAATCCTTTCCCTCCTCTCTGTCTTCTATCCTTGTCCTTGAGAGGAAGGAGTTATCACTCTTTCAGGGAAGGGTTGGAGTGGAAGTTTGTCTTTTCTTCCCAGTGGGCCTGACTTAGGGACAGTTCTACATTACAGTACACATTTATTTATTGGAAAGTGTGAGACGTCCATGTGTCTGTGTGCTGGGGTGCTCATCTCTTGCTTCTGTTTGGACTGGCCTATGTTCAGGGACGTTGGTGTGTCCCTGGGGATACTGCCACTGATGCAACTTCCCAAGGCATGGGAGGCACGGATTGCATGGATTGCTATCTGTTATGTCTGCTCCTTGTGAGAGTAAGTTGGTGAGCATTGAACTAGGCAACTAGAGACTGGACAAGTTGGAAGGAGATGCTCCAACTTATTGAGAGCTAAAGAGAAACTCAGAATTGGGAAATATTTTCAAACTCCTTTTGCAGCATTTTGGCTCAGCTTATTTGATCTTATATGGCCCAAACAATCCATCTAGGGATATTTTGAGAATGTACCATTGTACAAAATTCCAAGGTTAAAATTGTGCTTAAGACAAATGTATTACCTGCTCTCATCCAATTTATAATCTAGTTGGGAAAGTATTTGTGGAATACATAATTTCAAGTGCTTTGCACTTTACTAAAATCAACAGTGTGATAAAGGCAAATGTATTACCTGCTCTCATCCAATTTATAATCTAGTTGGGAAAATATTTGTGGAATACATAATTTCAAGTGCTTTGCACTTTACTAAAATCAACAGTGTGATAAAGTGTTTCTTTGTTGCAAGAAACAAAAGCTGACTCTGAATAACTTAAGCAAAAAGGCCTTATTTTGGAAAACATATGGGGGAGGTCATAGGATTAAAAGGAGACAAAATAATCAGTTTTATAGAAGTAACTCTGGAAGTCATAGAAGAGGCACATCAGAGCTTTGCTATTCAAAGTGTGGTCCTTAGACCAGCAGCATCAGCACCCTTGGGAGCTTGTCAGAAATGCAGATCATCAGGTTTACCCTGCACCTACCGAGTCAGAATCTACATTTTAACAAGATGCCTGGTGTTTGTATGTCCACTGAAGTTTGAGAAGCACTTGTCTAGTAAGCCAACTGGGACAGAGAAGGGGGACCAATGGTAAGGACAGAACCGATGAGTTTAGAGAGGTAGGTGCAGTTGAGAGATTATTCCTAGTGATACAGGTCTCAATAAAGTTTGGGGATTCTCTCCTGTAGGAGCTAGAAACCATTGGTGAATTTTGAGCCAAGATGTTATCATGATCGTGTATATTTCAAAATTGCTGAAAGAGTATGTTTTATTTTTTTATTGTAAATTGACAATTTATAGTTGTACAAATTTATGGAGTACAAAGTGATGCTATGGTTTATGAATACAATATGGAATAATTAAATCAAGCGAGTCAACACATCCATCACCTCAAACACGTAACTTTTTTGTGGTGAGAACATTTTCAATTTATTCTCTTAGCTATTTTGAAATATGCAATACTCTGTTATTAATTATGTCCACCACACCATGCAATGGGACTGAAAGAAAACCCCACATATTCGCCTCGTCTGACTGAGATTTTATATGCAAGGTGATGGATATGTTAACTAGACTTATTTAATCATTTCCAATGTACATGTGTATCATAACATCACATTGTACTTCACACATATATGCAATTAGTATTTACCAATTACAAATTTAAAAATGAATTTAAAAAAAAAAAAACTTTTGGCAGCTGTGTAGTGAGTGAGAACTGAATAAAGAGAAACCAGTTTAAAT
>NW_007735828.1:91341-92145 GCF_000696425.1 Galeopterus variegatus | reverse complement strand
AAAAAAACTTTTGGCAGCTGTGTAGTGAGTGAGAACTGAATAAAGAGAAACCAGTTTAAATATTTTGCTCTGGGAAATGTTTGACTTCTGGGACAAAAAATAATTCCTCTACTTTTTCTGTGCCTCATCTGTTTTTCCTCTACAATTCAGAAAAGAAAATATTCTTCCTTTAGGACTTCGCTTTATTCAGAGGCTGTTGTGCTATCAAGAGCAGAGAGAGCCTCAAGGAAAATGGAAAACTCTGGCTTGGTAGACATTTGTGGTAACTATGGACATTGCAGAATAAAAGTATTTGAAAAATTAGACCAAGATACAAATTCAGAATCTTCTGTTGCTAGTGTCTAAGCACGAGTCAGGTGGTCAAATCACCACTGAGTCTAGGAGTGCCACTCCAGTGTGTGGCTTTACGGAGTGGTGTGGCCCAGGATCAATGAGGATTTGCCCTCTGCAAAGTCATTCCAATGAAAAACAGACAAGTTATGTTCTGCAAAAGACAAACCTCTCAAAAACATGCTTGTAGGACAATAGTATTTCTAGTTTACAGGGCTTGAGAGGGATCATTGGGTTGACATGACTGGAAGAAGACAGGACCCGAGAGAAATAGTTTGGTATGAAGGACCTCACAGTCAGTCAACTACTGTAAGTGCCACTGGTAAAGCGTATGCATGAGGTTTTTTAGGGGGTGGTTTTTATTGCCAAATAGCAGAATTTCTAAAGTTGAATTAATGCATTTTAACAATTGATAACAAATAGCCTTGACTGAAGTGAAGGACTGTCTTTCTCTAGGGAAGTGACTATATGTGG
>NW_007735828.1:89557-91228 GCF_000696425.1 Galeopterus variegatus | reverse complement strand
TAACAAATAGCCTTGACTGAAGTGAAGGACTGTCTTTCTCTAGGGAAGTGACTATATGTGGAAAGTGATGCATTCAGAGACAGTAAAACAAAAATATCTACATTTGCACAAGAATACACATGAGTTTAAAGGTAGGAGAGAGCTGAGACAAAGAAGAGCTCCAGATAGTCCAGGACGGGAGCCAAAAGAGAAATGTGACCACTGAAGAATCCCAAAGGTCAGGGTGGCTGAGCAACTGTTAAGAACAAGCATGATTAACTCTATGTTGAAATATAAATCTGTGAGCCACAACCCTCCTATCTAAAATCTTCTTGAATATCTACTTATCACAGATGTGCCATATTTTGGGGAGGAGAAAAAAGCAACCACAGCTGAGTTCCATGTCTGGAGCAGAGGAAAGAAAACCCACAGGAGGTTAGATACAAGCAAAATGAACCGAGATCAAAAGTTCAGCAGGAAAAAGAATTTCAAGCAAGAGATGACCATCAGAACATGAGACTCTGGTATTTTGCAGAAATGTTGGGGAAATCTAGGCATGTCCCACAGGCTGTGGACTAGGGGCTCAAGCCAATTTTACTCAAATCTCAAAGGATCAGGTGACCTTAGGTGACACTGTGTTACAACTTGGGTTTGCCCCATGCAGAATACCTGAGGCTCACTGAGTTTTCTTTCCTTTTAAGCAGCTTCCTGCTGAACCATCCCAGCCAATGCAAAGCTGAGACCACCTGGGAGCACCACCTCCTGGTGTGAATGTCAGAAGAGGCACTTGAAGGAGCTGCTGATTCTGGATGGAGGGTTTTTCACTTGGAATCCTGGCTCCAAGTTATAGTCCCATTAGAAGATTCCCCAAGGAGTAGAAAAATGCACTCTAGTATCCAGTCACCTGTTGGCAGACTCCAAATAAAGTGAACAAGGAACCCTCAGAATAACCAAGTTTATGGTAGTTGGCTGGAAAGGGGTTTGAAAAAATAAATATCTCCTTCTTCCTTGGAATGTGCAATTTCTGTGTGCCAGTTGATGAGACTGAAGAAATTCTTTTCTGTGAAACATTTCTATGCTGAGATCTCAGTGGTAAAGGAGAAGGATGCATGTTTGTACAGAATAAAATCTGCCATTATTTTACAGGAACTAATGGCATCAGGGTAGATAAGTCCAGCAGAAAACTTGATTAAAATTCTAAAGAGGTCTTCTATGCAATACTATGAAACAATTAGTTTAATTTATGGAGGTGATTGCTTTACAAAACTTTTAAAAATTCATTTCACTCAGTTTATTTCACTTAGCAACAAAGAGTTCCTCAAGTAATAAAGAGGAGGAAATAAAACTTGGCTTAGGTTGACAAGTCTTTTCTTTAGAAATTTTTATCCATAAACACACTTTATCTGTGTGTTTTCCATTTGCTTAACAATATAGGTTGGTGTAAATCTTATTGCCTTCTGGTAGTGCTGAGGTATGCTGTTCTGTATTAGTAAAATTAATTTATATTAAAGAAGCATGTGTTGATGTACCTTTAAAATGTGGCTCAGGGCAGGGCCAGGAAGACTTTAAAATTCAGCAGTAGTAGCTTTTCAGAAGGTTGTTCTAGTACCATTGCCAGTAAAAACTCCAAGTGAAAAAGGTCTAATGGAGCACACGTTGGATTTGAAAAACTATGTTTGGGGTAAAAATGCA
>NW_007735828.1:86058-88168 GCF_000696425.1 Galeopterus variegatus | reverse complement strand
GGAGATAAGAATAGCAGAAGCCTTGGGTTCCTCTGATTATTAATTTGGTGGTTCCCTTCATGGAGATTCCCCCAAGGACTGTCACAATGATAGCCCTATCAGACACTAAGGAATGAATGTGACATTAATAACAGCTACCATAACCTAGTACCTATTAGGTGCCAGCCTCATGCTTAGCACTTTTTAAAAATCATGTAACTGAATTCTTACCAACCTGTGTAGTAGGAATCATGTTTCATAGCTAGACTGATCCTGAGGTAGATGACATCGCTTTTTCCTTTGTACTCAGTATATTGGAAAGAAAATGGGTTTAGGATTCCTACCTCCCCTTTCCTTTCCCCCTCCCACCCATCAACATCATATCTCTTCTCTTGTCTTAACAAGTTCAAGAAATTGTGATTGTTGTGTCTTCTTCCCCACCTCCTCCCCGTTTGTTTGCGTATTTATTTATTTATTTTTAGCTCCCTCAAATAAGTGAGAACATGCTGGGAATGTACCCAGAGGAATGGAAATCATCAGGCCGAAGGGATACCTGTTCCCCAATGTTCATTGCAGCACTCTTTACAATAGCCAAGAGTTGGANATTCTAAAGAGCACACAGGGGTCAGTATGTTTTATGTGGTACACACAAGGGACATAGGCACTCTCTGCTCCCTCTGTCTTCTTTCTAAACAGAGTCAGGCGCATGTTTTCTCAGCAGAGTGTAGGGAAAGCAGGAGACTGGAAACAGCCTGGGACTTGCACTAAAACAAATCTGAGGTTTGAGCCTTGCTCTATTTACCTACTGTAAAGTTTTCTGCCAATTGTTTAAACTATCACCAATTCATAGGTGAATTTGGATACTTAATTTAGAGTATATAAATGTATATATAGTGTTTAATATATAGTAACACTCTATACATGGAAGCTAATTTTAGTTGTCCTTTGCTCCAGTACTTAAAGATGTTTTCCAAAGGACTTTATTGTACATTATGATAGAATTAGAGTGCATTTGCTTTAACCTTTCACTATGGACTTATAGTTTATAAATTTATCCACAAGGTTCTTGAGTCTACCTCTCTTTATACTTCAGCCAGTATTGGTGCCTGGTGTGGTCAGTCTCTCGCATTGTTCCCTAATCTATTAGACGTGCTTCCTATTGGCTCTTCAAAACTAGACTACAAATACTAGAATTTCAGAGTTTAGTGCTGTATTAGTCTGTTTCTGTTGGGTATAACAAAATACACGAAACTGGGTAATTTGTAAAAAAGTGAAATTTATTGCTTAAATTTTAAGAGGCTGGGAAATCCAAAGTCCAGGGAGAACATCCAGNATCCTTCTCAGGGTGCCTTCTCCCCTCCTGCCAGTAGATCTTCTGTTATGAGACCAAGAACGACATGGGTTTGATCATTAACATCCATGCCAACTTATGATTCTCCATGTCTCCATCACTTGAAGTTTGCTTATGAGGTTCCTTGAAACTATCTTGTTACTTTTTCACTCAGTTGTAAATTTAGACAGGTCTGCATGGATTACACAGTTTTCCAGATTTCTAGTCAAACATACCAATCTTATTGGCAATGGCCTTTGAATTTTCAGTTATGACCTGTGTTTCTGGAGTCTTTTAAGTTGTACCCATATAAAAATGGAGTTGCAGTGCACAGATGTTTATGGGCCATAATGTGAAAATGGGCATTAAGTGCTTGATGTCAGCTCAGCATATTGTAACGCCTCCCTTTATCTGTCATTGTCAAAAGTTGATCTGTTTCACATGGTAAGTGCCAACACTTGAAAATGTTAACTCTTAAATGTAAATAAATCTAAAGAGTATCATGCTCTTACATATTTTTTAAACGGCATTTACTTCTGACTATAAAACCAATAGTAGGCAATTTAAATTACAAAGAAGTATTTTAAAAAGTTATAAATAGCTCACAACCCACCTCTTAGGTATTATACTTTGCTGCCCTTCGTTCCATATGTTTCTCTATGTGTTCAAATATTTTTTTAAAAAGAGGGCCTTAAATATGTTTTATTTTTTTTATTTTTATTTTTTTTTTGTCTTTTTTTGTGACCGGCAACGGATCACAACCCTCAGTGTTGCCCCCGTACCGGACCGGGGACCGGCAAC
>NW_007735828.1:84616-85066 GCF_000696425.1 Galeopterus variegatus | reverse complement strand
TGAATGAGAAACTGCAACAATCCAATATAGGCAAGACTACTAATGGGCCACACCCTTCAGTAAGGAAGGTTCGGTCACCCTATTAGGTAAAGAACCATAATTAGCTGAAGCACTGAAAGGAAAAGGAATACAGAATTGGTAGTGGAAGAAGTTAGTTATAAATGCCAGCTATGACCACATGTTCAGTTACAGAAATGGAGACTACAATTGTCATGAATATTTGTGTGAGTGCATATCAAATATCTTTTTCTTCCCTCTTTTATTACCTTATCATGTAACATAAGACATATTTTCTTTATATCATAGTATGCAAGTATTGTTAATTTTACATCGTAGTAATTGAAGTTACAGAATATCAAGGAAAAGAGTAAACATTACTCAAGGACTTTACCTTTCCTTCTGGTAAGGGGCTTAGTGTGTTTCTGGTTGTACACTGCATAGCTGCATCAA
>NW_007735828.1:72980-84088 GCF_000696425.1 Galeopterus variegatus | reverse complement strand
ACCTTTCCTTCTGGTAAGGGGCTTAGTGTGTTTCTGGTTGTACACTGCATAGCTGCATCAAATTAGATGGGAGTATGACCTTGTATTGTCTTTACTTGGAGATTAAGTGTGGCTTAAGGAGCTATGCTTGGGTGCCAAGTAGACAAAGGGTAGAGTTGTTCATAATTAATTTTTATGTGTCAACTTGACTGGACCCACAGGGTGCCCAGATATTTGGTTAAACATGATTTCTCAGTGTGTCTGTGAGAAAGTTTCTGGGTGAGATTAACATTTGAGTTCCTAAACTGAGTAAAGAACACTGCCCTCCCCAAGGTGGGTGGGCTGCATCCAATCCTTCGAAGTCCTGAATGAAATAGAAGGCTTAATAAGAAAAAATTATTTCTCTCTGCCTGATTGTCTTTTAGCTGGGACATCAGTCTTTTCCTGCCTTCAGACAGAGATTTGGACTGGAACTTACACCATCAGCTCTCCAGGTTCTCAGGCCCATGAACTCAGATTGGAACTTACACCCAAAGCTTTCCTGGGTTTCTGGCTTGCTGACTACAGATCTTGGAGTTCTCAGCCTCCATAATTATGTGAGCCAATTTTTTTTTTTTTGGTAAATGTATACATAAAATCTCCTGCTGATTTTTGGGAAAACTCAGAACCCAAAATACAATGTGAATGAATTTGAAAACATCATGCTAAATGCAAACAGCCATACATCAAAGATCACGTATTATATAATTCCATTTATTTTAAATGTCCAGAACAGACAAATCTATAAATACTGGAAGTATATTAGTGGTTTCTTAGGACTGGTAAGATTGGGGGTAAATGTTGAGTAATTTTTAATGGGTATGGTGTGTTTTTTGCTACTGATGAAAATGTCTGAAATTGTGGTGGTGGTTGCAGAATTTTGTGCATTTACTTATATCCAACAAATTATACACTTTCAATGTATGGATTGTATGTTATATAAAGTACATCCCAATAAAGCTGCTACACACAAAAAAAATCTCTCAGCTATATATTTGTGGATCTATTTTTAGATTCTCTATTTATTGTATTGCTCTGTTTTTCTAAATTTGTGCCAATAACACCGTGTTTTGATTTCTGTAACTCTATAGTGAATATAATAAGGAAGTGTAAGTTCTCCAGTGCTTTTCTTTTTAAACTGCTTTGGCTATTCTAGGTTCTTTGCATTTCCTCTTGAATTTTAGCATCAGCTTGTCAAATTCCACAAAAGGAGCTACTGAGATTTTGATTGGAATTGCATTGAATCTATACATGAAGTTGGGGATAATTTATATATTAACAATATTTAGACTTCCCTACTGGCTTAGTCTGTTAGGACTGTTATAACAAGAGTCCATAGACTGGGTGGCTTGTAAACTACAGAAATTTATTGGTCATAATTCTGGCATCTGGGAAGTCAAATATCATGGTACTGGCAGATTTGGCATCTGGCGAGAGCCTGTTTTCTGCTTCATAGATGGTGCCTACCTGTGTCCTCCCATGGTGGAAGGGAAGAGGGCTCTTTCAGGCCTCTTTTATAAAGAGAACTTAGGGCTTTTCCTCATGACCTAATATCCTCCCAAAGACCTCGCCTCCTGATAACATCGTTTTGGTGATTAGGTGTCAATATATGAATCTTGGAAGAATATAAACATTCAGACCGTAGCACATACCATGAACTTGCAATAATTCTTTGTTTTCTTAGGTCTTCCTTTCTTATCAATTATATTTTGTTAGATGTATGCTCTAAGTATTTCATTATTTTTGTCAATATTGTAATTTTTACTTTTTTTTCACCTTTGTTACTGAAAGTTATAGTCACTGGCTTTTTTATTTGTTTTTAACTTTCAGTATCTTAAAATGTGTTTCCACTGTCTTCTGGCATACATAACTTTTGGCTAAGAAGATTGTGGTGATTCTTACCTTTTGCTTCTCTGCATGTGTTGTGTTTTTATCCTAGATTCTTTTGAGATTTTTCTCTTTATCTATGGCTTTTAGCAATTTGTTTAAAAAGGGCCATTGTATGATTGCACATGGTAATTGAATTTTTGGATTTATTTGTTTATAGGTTTCATCAAATTTAGAAAATTATCAGCCATGATTCTTTTTAATATATATATATTTTTGTCTCTTCCTTCAGTTCTCTTCCCACTCTTCTGGGATTCCCATGACATGTGTGAGACCACTTCTATCTGATTTTGGAGTGTTTTTATTGCTGTGACTTAAAGTTGAATTTTTTTAATATGTTATTAACCCCATGCAATGCATTTGTTAAATTGGCTTAACCTTTTTAGAACAGTTTTAAATATCCAGAACTTTGTGAAGATAATACACCCATATACCCTAAATCCAGTTTCCCCTATTATTAACATCCACCTTATATTCATATAGTACATTTATTACAATTAATGGGGCAATATTGATACATTTTTATTAATCAAAGATTATACTTTATTCAGGTTTTCTCAGTTTTTGCCTAATATCAGTTTTCTGTTCCAGGATACTACATTGTATGTAATTGTTATATATTCTTAGACTCCTCTTGGCTATGAGAGTATCTTGGATATGGCTTGTTTCTGATGACCTGGGTGGTTTTGAGAAGCACTGGTCAGGTATGTTGTAGGACACTCCCCTACTGGAATTTGTCTGATGCTCTCATGATTACACTGAGATTGTGATTTGGGGGGAGGAAGCCCTCAAAGTGTCATTTTTATCACATCATACCAAGAATACACAGTATCAGCNTTTTCTGCTTCATAGATGGTGCCTACCTGTGTCCTCCCATGGTGGAAGGGAAGAGGGCTCTCTCAGGCCTCTTTTATAAAGAGAACTTAGGGCTTTTCCTCGTGACCTAATATCCTCCCAAACACCTCGTCTCCTGATAACATCGTTTTGGTGATTAGGTGTCAATATATGAATCTTGGAAGAATATAAACATTCAGACCGTAGCACATACCATGAACTTGCAATGATTCTTTGTTTTCTTAGGTCTTCCTTTCTGATCAATTATATTTTGTTAGATGTATGCTCTAAGTATTTCATTATTTTTGTCAATATTGTAATTTTTACTTTTTTTTCACCTTTGTTATTAAAAGTTATATTCACTGGCTTTTTAAATTTGTTTTTCACTTTCGGTATTTTAAAATGTGTTTCCATTGTCTTCTGGCATACATAACTTTCAGCTAAGAAGATTGTGGTGATTCTTACCTTTTGTTCCTCTGCATATGATGTGTTTTTATCCTAGATTCTTTTGAGATTTTTCTCTTTATCTATGGCTTTTAGCAATTTGTTTAAAAAGGGCCATTGTATGATTGCACATGGTAATTGAATTTTTGGATTTATTTGTTTATAGGTTTCATCAAATTTAGAAAATTATCAGCCATGATTCTTTTTAATATATATATTTTTTTGTCTCTTCCTTCAGTTCTCTTCCCACTCTTCTGGGATTCCCATGACATGTGTGAGACCACTTCTATCTGATTTTGGAGTGTTTATATTGCTGTGGCTTAAAGTTTGAGAGGACCCCTCTGTAGAACTCCAGTGTTTCCTTTCTCTCTCTCTGTGCAGCCCCCTCCTGCCTTCTTTGGCCGCCTTGACTTCTATTTTCTGTTCCCTTCACTCAATGAGATCATTGGCTCTCGATGGGTTCCCTCTCTGCAGTGCAGTCTGGAAACTGCCTTCAAGCAGTAAGCTTGGACCATTTCAGGGCTCACTGTGTTTATTTTTGATCTCTCAAGGACTGAGGTACTGTGATGTCAGTTGTTCAGTGTCTGAAACCCTTGTTTCACGTGTTTTGCCTGATGTTTTTGTTGCTTATTGTGAGAGGGTAAATCCAGACCTTGTTACTCCATATTCACTGCGAGGGAAAGTCAATCATCTATTTTAAGTGTAAACACAAATTATGAGCATTTTCCATGTCATTAAATATTCTTGTGAAACATGATTTTAATTATTGCATATATTTCCATCATACACCTGGTTCAACTATTTTCTCACTTGGTTTTAGCCTTTGAACTTTAGTTATGGTGTTTTTCATAAGCAAAAATTCATATGTAGACAAATGTGGCAACCTTTCCTTAATGGTTTCAGATTTTGCATTTATGATTAGAAGGGAAAGATAAATATTATCTCGCTCTTTTTATTCTGGTTATTTTGTAGTTTTATTTTTTACATGAAGCTCATTAATCTATCTGGAATTTATTTTCCTATTTGATGTGAGGTCATATTCTATTTTTTTCAAAGTAATAAAAAATGAGAATATGGAGAAGAGCATGAAGACAATAAAAATTACACCCAATTCCAATTTTTTCTCTCCTCCCCTTCTGAAACTCCAGTAACATTTGTTTACACCATTTTTCCTTATTTCCCATATGTCTTCTATACTCTTTAATGCCTTTTTCCCCCCTTTTTTGTAATTTTCATTTTTTTTCTGCATTTTGATCTGGGTATTTTATTTTGCTGACCTGTTTCTCATTTTACTAATCTTCACTTATGTTGTGTCTTATTAACTCTTGAATCTATTTATTAAATTATACATTTACTGTTGCTTCTTTTCCCCTACAATTCTAGGAAAGTGTAGTTCATTTTTTACTTATTTCGGTTCTTCAGTATAATGCTTCATCTTACACTCTATTTTTTTGAAATCCTTTAAAAAGATGTGACTATGTACATCCCACATTTAAGCAGAAGGAAGTTATTCTCTACCTCCTTGAAGTGGATTATCTACATAAATTATTTGGAATTATTATATTTGGAAGATTTGTCTATTTCCACACCCCATTTATTGGTTTATTTAATAATTTATATCAGTATGGACCCATGCATATTCATTTTATTTTTTATATTATAATCAATACTCCTTACCTTATTTCGTTGCTCAAATTATTCCAGCTTTGGCCACTGAGAGCTCTTTCAGTTGACTGCTGTGTCTCTTTAACATACCCCTATCAATTTATTTATTTATTTATTTTCTTTCATTCACTTTTTAATTTTCTGGCTCCAAGCTCATCTGCATATTTCCTGCCCCAGTCACAAAATGTGCCATTTCTCCCAGGAGCCCTAGTGTCTTTTACTGGAGAATGATATTAGAAAAAGACCTGGGTGCTAAGTATGCATGCCCGTCAAAAGTCTTTTTAATTTGAATACTGTATTTTTTCATTTCTAGAAGTTCCCTTTGGGTTATTTTTATATTTCACTTTTTTTCCCCTTAGGATGATCATGTTTCCTTTACATTATTGAATATATAGACCATCATTATAATAGCTGTTTTATCCCATGTATTATGAAGTTTCTGTACTCTGGCTGGGGGAATGTATACTCTTTTCTGCCACGTGTGGACTCTGAGAATTGTTCTGTCTGTTCCATTCCAATATTTTTTCTCCTTCTCTTCTCTAGTTTTTTTTTTTTTTTTCTGATATATGCACAGATTAGTAATCAATGCCTTGAGAGGACCCCTCTGTAGAACTCCAGTGTTTCCTTTCTCTCTCTCTGTGCAGCCCCCTCCTGCCTTCTTTGGCCGCCTTGACTTCTATTTTCTGTTCCCTTCACTCAATGAGATCATTGGCTCTCGATGGGTTCCCTCTCTGCAGTGCAGTCTGGAAACTGCCTTCAAGCAGTAAGCTTGGACCATTTCAGGGCTCACTGTGTTTATTTTTGATCTCTCAAGGACTGAGGTACTGTGATGTCAGTTGTTCAGTGTCTGAAACCCTTGTTTCACGTGTTTTGCCTGATGTTTTTGTTGCTTATTGTGAGAGGGTAAATCCAGACCTTGTTACTCCATATTCACTGCGAGGGAAAGTCAATCATCTATTTTAAGTGTAAACACAAATTATGAGCATTTTCCATGTCATTAAATATTCTTGTGAAACATGATTTTAATTATTGCATATATTTCCATCATACACCTGGTTCAACTATTTTCTCACTTGGTTTTAGCCTTTGAACTTTAGTTATGGTGTTTTTCATAAGCAAAAATTCATATGTAGACAAATGTGGCAACCTTTCCTTAATGGTTTCAGATTTTGCATTTATGATTAGAAGGGAAAGATAAATATTATCTCGCTCTTTTTATTCTGGTTATTTTGTAGTTTTATTTTTTACATGAAGCTCATTAATCTATCTGGAATTTATTTTCCTATTTGATGTGAGGTCATATTCTATTTTTTTCAAAGTAATAAAAAATGAGAATATGGAGAAGAGCATGAAGACAATAAAAATTACACCCAATTCCAATTTTTTCTCTCCTCCCCTTCTGAAACTCCAGTAACATTTGTTTACACCATTTTTCCTTATTTCCCATATGTCTTCTATACTCTTTAATGCCTTTTTCCCCCCTTTTTTGTAATTTTCATTTTTTTTCTGCATTTTGATCTGGGTATTTTATTTTGCTGACCTGTTTCTCATTTTACTAATCTTCACTTATGTTGTGTCTTATTAACTCTTGAATCTATTTATTAAATTATACATTTACTGTTGCTTCTTTTCCCCTACAATTCTAGGAAAGTTTAGTTCATTTTTTACTTATTTCGGTTCTTCAGTATAATGCTTCATCTTACACTCTATTTTTTTGAACATGCTAATCATACTTATGGTAAAGCAGGAGTCTGACAACTCAAAATTCTGGATCACCAAAATGCCTCTTCTAATTTTTTCCCCCTTTTACTATACAGTCATTTGGTTTTCTTTTCTGTCATTCCTGGTGATTTTGAATTAAGTGCTGGGTATTTTATTTTATTTTATTTTTTATTTTTATTTTTATTTTTCCTTTTTGTCTTTTTTTGTGACCGGCAACGGATCGCAACCCTCAGTGTTGCGCCTGTACCAGACCGAGACAGGCAACGGGATCGCAACCCTCGGTGTTGCGCCCGCACCTCGCTCAGCCAGTGAGCGGCTGGTCTGTATGTGGGATCCGAACCCTCGGCGGGAGCGCCGCCGCACTTCCCAAGAGGTGCACTGTAGCAGTGCGCCACCGGGCCGGCCGAAGTGCTGGGTATTTTATATCGAAAGCATAAAGGGTCTAGATTAATTTTTCTAAAGTGGATTTGATTTTCTAATAGCAGAGACCTAGCTCTAGGAAGATCATTTTGATCCAGTTAGGTATAGAGACTATTCAAGGTTATTTTGTAATTTTAATAAACTTCAGGTATTGTGAAGACTCTGTCTTGTTGCCCTCACTTGTTGGACATAGTCTTGCAAGATTTCCAACTAAACGCTTATCATATTTGCAGGATTCTTCCTCCCTTGGCCACCTCTGAGGCTCTTTATCCTGATTTCCAAAGTCATATGTTATCTGGTTCTGCCTACTGTTCTGGCCATATCCTGGACTATTTTCCCTTTCTAATTCTTTTGTTCCAATCTCACCTAGCATCTAGAACTACCCTGTCCATTACTATAGCCAGTAGCCACAAGTGGCTTTATTAAGCACTGGAAATGTGACTAGTTCAAACTGACATGTAAGTATAAAATACACACCAGATTTTGGAGACTTAACTTGAGCAAAAATAATGCAAAATATCATATTAATAATTTTTATATTGATTATGTTGAAATTATAAGATTAAATTAAATAAAATATGTTAAGTTGACTTCACCTACTTCTTTATTTAATATTTTTAATGAGGCTAATACAAATTTTAAAATACATATGTGGCTCACACTTGCGACTTGCATTTACTTCTATTGGACAACACTGATTTATGACAATCACTAGCCAAGTTAAAGTCACTTTTTTTATTTAGCCTTTTCCCTATTTAATAGGAAAAATGCAATATGCTGACAAAACATAATATTTTCCTGTTGATCCAAATTTCTGAATTGTTATAAAAGAAAGGGTGACCATTGAGCTTTATATAGGTGCTATATTTCAGTGTTTTTGTTTGATGATTTGCTTGATTTTTTCAAATAACTGTTCAGTTTTACTGAGTTTTTTTCTATTTTAGGGTATTAACTACCAATGTTTGTGTGAGATTTTATGTATACATGTTTTTGTACATGGTTCCTAGCTTCCCAAGACAGGACTGTAATCTTCCCCTGCCTTTCTGTCTTGGAGCTGGCCATAAAAAAATTCCCTGACCTATCTTGTCTGATTATAGGTGATAAAACCCCCATCTCAGAAGGGGTCCTGCATCACACCCAGGAGGAAATAATGTTGCATAGATGGGCCAAGAAGAATCTGAACAGACAAGCCTTTCTGGGTTTCTCCATTCAGTCTATTCATATTAGATCATATCTTTTTTGCACGATCATTTTTCTATGTGGTTGTTTATACTTCAATCATACTTACATAATGAATCTCCCATAAAAGCCTCAAAACAGAAGTCCAATAGCTTCTGGAAAGCCAAACAAGTGTACATTCTTGGAAGGTGGTATAACTGGGGAGGGCATGGAAGCTCCACACTATATTAGATCATATCTTTTTTGCACGATCATTTTTCTATGTGGTTGTTTATACTTCAATCATGCTTACATAATGAATCTCCCATAAAAGCCCCCAAACAGAAGTCCAATAGCTTCTGGAAAGCCAAACAAGTGTACATTCTTGGAAGGTGGTATAACTGGGGAGGGCATGGAAGCTCCACACCGCCTCCCCCATTCCTCACCCTATACATCTGTTAATTTGTATCCTTTGTAATATCCTTTATAACAAACCGGTAAATGTAAGTGTTTCCCTGAGTTCTGGGAGCCGCTCTAGAGAATTAATCAAGCCCAAGGAGGGGGTTCTGGGGACCCTAATTTATAGCCAGTCGGTCAGAAGTAACCTGGGGCTTGTGATTGGCATTAAAAGTAGCGGGCAGCATTGTGGGACTGAGCCTTCAACCTGTGGGATCTAGTGCTATCCCCAGATGGATTGTGTGGAAATCGAATTGAACTGAGGGACACTCAGCTGTAGTTTGCTGCAGAAGTGACTGCTTGGTTGCCTGCTAAAGCAGGGAAAAATCACCACACATCTGCTGTCAGAAGCATGTTGTGAAAGTATAGTGGGAGAAACCGGATGTATTTTTCCACTCACCTTGTTTTTTTTCCAATGCAAACTTTTCTTGAAATTACTCCTTCCTAATTGTGTTCATTAACTTTTCATGTGTTATAGAAACTTAAAGCAAAGGTGTTTGAACATGTACCTCATACTTCCATGGCCTAGAGATAAAACTGTACTAAGAGCAAAGTATTTGAAACATTGTGACATTTTTGTTGGAGGACCAAACGTCATGTGATTTTTTATTTTGTTGAAATTTTTGGCCTTTATTTTTTAGAAAATATATTAGTAGGCTAGGAACTCTAAAATATGTCTTGGTCAGAGAGGGGTAACTCTTTTTAAGAACAAGAAAAATGATTACAATGGTGGGACAACTCTTAGATAAGAAAGAATGTAATAATTCATGGACCTGTTTTGGGGTTTTTTTAGTTGGAAATATCTTAATTGGGGTTTGATAAACTATTATAAAATCAGTAATTATCTCAAGCAACTTTTTATTCTAAAAACATGATTCATTGAGCAGGCCTATACAGAAACAGAAAATAAATAAAATATCCACACGAGTGGACAGATACGTACATGAAAATTAAGGTGTGTTTTTAGAAGGTAACTTAAACACCTAAGAGATGAGGGAAAGGCTGTGGAACATATGAGCTGTGATTTTATTTTTCTTTAAATTTTTCAGGAAACGGAAAATAATGGCAAATCACACCCATCAAGTTCCAGTAACTCAAAACATTTATTCTCAGTCTACAAGGGACTAATACAAGACCTTTTATTCTTGGAATGACATTTAGCTGCTCTGGTCTTATAAGAACAGCTAAGCTTTTCCTCTTTTTTTTCTCTCTCTCTAATGAGAAAGTGGTACCTGGGTTTAGACTAATTTGGTTTTGAATAGCTGTTTGGTCATATGCTGTACAGCAGTAATATGACTTTTTCTGCACTGGGAGAAAATGAAGTTGAAAATAATCTTCATCACAAACCATAAAATTCATTTGCTGGTTCATAGATAATTATCACAGCATCTGCTAAATATTTGAAAGCTATAAATATTGTCCAAAGTGTTTATTTATGGGAACTCTATGTAAGTCAAAATGGAGCTTGGAGATTGGGTAAGAAAATATTTTCCCACTGTTTTAAGGTTCTTGTTTGTCCTGTAAAATGAAATTAGGAAGACTGTAGAAACAACATCTATTTTAAAACACTGTACAATTTTAATCTTTAAAAAATGGCTCAGATTTTGATTAAGGCAAGGAGTGGGCCAGTTCTAATTTCAATTGGGAAAATACAACCCAATTAAAAAAGTCTCAAAGGGAGGTGTGAAATAATTGGAGGTTTGAAATAACAAATCAAGTCTCTGAGGCTGTGCAAAGAGCTAGTCTTTCGCAAGACCGCAAATTATCAGGGTATCAAAATATCAGTTCAGGGTCCTAAAACTCCATATAAGATGAAAATAACTTGAAGGCAAAGACTATAGAGCAAGAAAAACATTTTTAACTTGAAAACTAATTGCCTTCAATTCATCGGTTAGAAGACTGGCTGACCAAACACGTTTACCAGCCAAGAGCTCCATGTTTCTAACAAGAAACAAAACCCTCTCTTTTTGAGATTACTTCTATAAGCTACAAAGATGAAACATGGCCATGCTTTACTACTTTCATGTTAAATAGATAGATTTAGTGTTTCTGAGCAAAGACATATGACCTTAAGACTAGTCTACTTGGTCTCAATGTTCTGGATCATTTTTTTAAAGCAATCTATGCCCAACATACCTCTTTTTTCAGAATTTACAAATATAATTAAAGAACAAAAAATTTGTTATTGTTCTGAATTAATCACAAATGGTAATTCTCATTTCTTTAGTGTGTGAAGTCTTTTCTTACATATAGATGACCTTCAAATCCATCTGCTTAAAAATCAATATGCCCTGGTTTATAGTTTATAGATTATCCTCCATAAAAGTTCTGGAAGGTTGGCATGGAGAGAAAACTCTTAAGAAAGACTTTTTCTAACCTGCCAGTACACTCTGTCTGTGAGAAATATGTTTAGCTGAAAATAACAGAATACCCACCCGGTGCACCTTGTTTTTCTCATGTGATGAGAAGGTGGGGTTGCTCAACAAAAAATCACTCAAAACCCA
>NW_007735828.1:69968-71984 GCF_000696425.1 Galeopterus variegatus | reverse complement strand
GATCTTTTGTTGTATAAAATCACTTTAATATTTAGGAATTTTATAAAATCTGACAGACTATTTGTAGGATGGCAGTTTACATATAATCCCCTATAGTCTCTTAAAAACAAGTATATTGAGAAAGAACCTCAATTTACTTCTTTGAAAAAATAGTAATATCATCCCATCTCTCATTACCCCCTTCTCTAAGCTAACCCTCTTGGAGTTTCCACGTTTTTAAATAGTGTTAAAGAAAGTAATAATGTTTTATTCCAAATCATTGAAAACCCAGTAGGACTATGCCTGGGACTCATGAGCATAGAACCAGCCTTCCAAAAATGTTACCAGGAAAACCGATCCCATCATCTCACAAGACTCCTCCATTTTCATAACTGCTGTTCTTTTCCTACATTTTTATCACGAGTTTTTTTTTTTCCTTGTTGGTGGTTTTCATCACACTTTTACTAATAGTCCCCAAATCCCAAGTACTGATACAGCAGATCAGTAACTAACTAAGAACATGTATTCTATTCCACCCCAACGTAAAGCTCAGTATCTCTCCTTCTGATAAACAGGCCCTAGAAGAGAGATTGACCAGAGAACATTGAAACAACAGGGTTACAGCCTATTACACACCTTTCTAGGACTGTATTAGACCATGTACAGTACAATGGACAAAATGCATGGAGAGATTCATGAACGAGGTGAGTTGACAGCACTGTGAAGTCAGTCATTCATTTGGGTTAGTTTGGTCAGCAAATGTTTCACAGAAGAGGACAAACTTGAACTGGTTTGGGGAGACAAATAAAAGTATGTCACATGAACAAAAGAGTTAAAGAGTAAATTTCCAGGTGAAAAGAAGTGTGAATATGAAGATATGCTATTCCGTGGTAAAATTTGGGACTGGTTAATTATCCAGCAATAGCTGAAACTCAGGGTGCAAGGTAAAGAGTTAAGTTAGAGGAATAAGGGCTAGTAGAATAAAGACAGACAGTGAAGAACATTGTTCATAATATTAATGCATTTTGGCTTTATCCTGCAGGTAGTAAAGGAACCACCAAAGGGTTTCTCTAGTCTTACTATGACAGTATTTGTGTGAAATAAGAACATGATAAAGACCAAAGGATGGAACCATTAACTTCAGGTATTTCAGTCATCTAGGAATGAGATGATTAGTCTCTAGGCTACNCCTTGTTTTTCTCATGTGATGAGAAGGTGGGGTTGCTCAACAAAAAATCACTCAAAACCCACACCCTTCCTCTCTTTCTGCTCCACCGTACTAAAACATCCTCCTTTCTGCCTTGTGGTTATAACATGGCTTCTGAAGATATAGGCAAAGGGAAAGAGGTCAAGTTCGTGCCCCATTGACCAGCTCATCATGAACTTCCCAGTAAGTCCCCTTGCAATAGTCCCCTTATGTCTCAGTGAGCACATGGGGCCACATGGCCACCCCGCTGCAAAGGAGCTGGTAGATTAGGAACAAGATTGAAAAGCTGGCTTAGACTCAAATGCCCCGCTTTGGGCACTTGTCATCAGACCAGAGTGTGTTATCAAGAGAGAAGGGGACAGTACACACTCAGTAGAATGCTTGCAAGAGCACNGGGACAGCCATTGGGGGGGGAAATTGGATCACACCAGTCCTCTTACCCCAAAATACATCTGGAGATATCAAAATCTGAGCGTAAATAGATATGCATCAGCGTAGAAGAAAACCAGTTATTTTAGAGTGGGAAGGCCTTCCTAATATCATAAATTCCATAAAATTTAAAAGTATAAAAAAGTCAACGATTTGGTTACAAAAAAGTCATCACAAATTCTTACAAAAATACCATAAACAATGTCAAAAGACAAGTAATAAACAGGGAAAATATGTTTGTAAAATATGTCAGAGACAAAGGTTTAATTTCTCTAATATTTTCATACCTCCTATTAATGTATAAAATTAATAAGAAATATGAAATCAACAAATAAATATTTGTGTTTTCTTTTATGTGCATTATCTGTTCATATCCTTTGCACATATTATTAGTTTTTTTT
>NW_007735828.1:67278-68864 GCF_000696425.1 Galeopterus variegatus | reverse complement strand
TTTTTTTTCTTGAAGTATTTATTTTACAGATTTGTCTGAACATATGAACACTGGTACATAATTTATGATAGTAAAATATTGAAAATAATTGAAATACATATAAGTATGGGGCTAGCTAAAGAAATTAAGACATATCCATATAATAAAATACCACTGTTAGAAAAGAATTAAACAAGCTATTTTTATTGATATAAAATAATGTCCCTGATACATTAAGTGAAAGAAAATTCAAGTTGCAGAAATTCTGTTTGAGAATGTGTAGTATTTCTAGTGTGCTGCTTTTGTGTAAAAAAAAAAAACTATTTATATTTGCATGTAAATGCATATCTCTGCAAAAATAGGAAAAAATGATTACAATTGTTGTTATCAGGTAAGAAAACTATTGCCATAGGACTGTCCTGGAAGAAGAGAGGGTGAGACTGTATCCACAATCAAACACCTTAATGCTTTTGCAACTAACCATAAAAATATTCACATTAAGTGATATATATCAGATAAACTATAATTTGATATCTGTTCAATTTAGGCCAGGTTTTACCAACAAATGAGTTTGTCACAAGCTTACAAAAACGTTTTAGTATTTCAGAAATGAAATTTAATTTTTGAATAAAATTGGATTTTTAAAATTATGCTAAAATTTTAAAAGATTATAGAGTTAGATATAGTTAAAAGATTATAGATATCTAAAATTTTAAAAGATTATAGAGTGAACTAATAAGTCATAGCAATTTGGTTTTAATTGAATAGCAAATTACTAAACATATTCAGTGGTCTGGATGTGGTTGAGTTATTTGAGGATGGATTCTAGATAAGTTGATTCTTGAGATCAGGTTGTCTCTAAATAGCATAACTATGTATTATAGCACCTGTATGTTGCCTACCAAAATGAATCATAACATAGCACAGTGACCAGAAGAAAGCAATGTGATTATCCTAACTGCTTGTTAGACAAAGGTGGCTTATCCAATAATAAGCCCAACCAAAGGGTAATTTCAAAAGTTTGGTCAGATTTTTACTTAACACTGAATAGAGATTTTTAAAGGGACATTGCTCAGATCAAGGCTTGACTCTGATTACCAGTGGTGGTGGTGGGGGGCACTTTAAGAGGGAAAAATCAGAGAAGCAAACCACTTCTTTCATTCAACAAATATTTATTGAGTGTTTATTTCATGCAGGCAGTGATTTGTGTTCTGGGATTAAATATACACAGTGACTTTGCCTTCACAATATTTACAAAAAATAAAGAAGGTGATTTCAGGTACTCTCAGTGCTGTGATAATAAAATTCACTAAGGAGATTTGTGGGAATGGAGGTCTACTTAGGTAGGCAATCAAAAGAAGGCTGTCTGAGAAAGTGGCACTGGATCCCAGCCTTGCTGTACTGAGAGAACCAGCCATGTGAAGACGTAGGAGAAATGTCCCAGGTAGAATGCAAAAACGTTCAAGAGACCTGATGCATGAACAAACACATGGGTGTGTTTGAGGAAGAGCCAGAAAACAGTCATTCCTGCTGCAGAGCAAGGCAGGATAGGATCGAAAAGAAATGAGATTGATCATATATGGCCTAAGAGGTCAGTGTAGGAAATC
>NW_007735828.1:66298-67083 GCF_000696425.1 Galeopterus variegatus | reverse complement strand
TTTGGCTTTTCATAGAGAAAAGGTTGATAAGAATGGGAGCAGGATTTAAATTGGGGTCTTCTGCAGTGGGCCAAGTAAGAGAGAATCACGAGAGTTCAAGTGCTAGATGTGAAGAGCAGAGTTGAGTTACATTCTAGGGTTCGGAAAATAGGGTCCATTCATGGATTTGATGTGAGGTAAGAGAGTAAGAGAGGAATCAAGGGTAATAGACAGATCTTTGACTTGATCAAATTGGGTGAATGGTGATATAAACCATTGATAAGAATAATTGGGGGAAAGGTAGACGCAGAGGAAAAAATCCATAAGTTTTGGCCAGGTTAAAGTAGGATGTTTATTGGATGCCAATCACACATTCAAGTATTGATGTTGATGGCACAGACGTCATGCAACTCAGACTTGAAAAGATGAATATGGATGTCATAAGCATATATATGGTGTTTAGGTCACAGGAGTGTACAAAATCACCGAGTGAGCAAACAGATAGAGAAGATAAAAGAACCAAGCACATTTAGTTTCAAGAAAGGAGGAGGAGAAAGCCAGTGACAGAGAAAGCCAGGTGTCCTAGAAGTCACGAGAGAGACTATTCGACTGTACCAAGCCTCTTGAGATGCTGAGTGAGATGAAGACAGAGAGTCGGCCACTGGATTGAGCAACACTGAGCTTACTCTTGATCACAGTAAGAGCCATTTTAATGGAGTGATATTGATAAAATTTCATTGCAGTTATTGAGAAAAGAGTAAAAGGTGAAGGGGTGGATATAGCCCAAATATACAGCCAATTAATGA
>NW_007735828.1:19140-66039 GCF_000696425.1 Galeopterus variegatus | reverse complement strand
ATTGAGAAAAGAGTAAAAGGTGAAGGGGTGGATATAGCCCAAATATACAGCCAATTAATGAGTTTATTTCTGAAAGTGAACAGACAAATAGAGCTGTGGCTTGAGAAAGACACCCAATGCTGTGAGGTCCTAAGTTCCTTGTGAAAATGCCTTGCAAACGAGTGAGTAATTAGAAAAAAAACTTATGTTTTTTCTGAAGATGCTTCCTTGTAAAATATATGTGGAGGTGTATGCTCATTCATGAATATGGATACCTCAACTCATATTTCTTAGCAAAAATAAGAAAGTGAATCTGCAATTCTGTCTGGGATGACTTTGAAGACATGTGGCCTGATGTTCCTATGTCCTTGCAGATTGCTGCACTAGATTCAAAACATCATGTCCCTCTGCTTGCCCCAGCTGTTTTCTGGGACTTAAAATGCTGAAGGCCAGCACATCTGTTTCCTTCTCTATTTTTGACCTTCTTCCCTGACCCCAATCCTATGACAAAAATTACACTAAAATTTTTTTCCAGTCAAAATAGCTCAGTCTTGGGGCCGGCCCGGTGGCGCACTGCTACAGTGCACTGCTTGGGAGAGCGGCAGGTGCGCACCCGCCGAGGGTTCGGATCCCACATACAGACCGGCCTCTCACTGGCTGAGCGAGGGGCGGACGCAACACCGAGGGTTGCGATCCCGTTGCCGGTCCAGGTCCGGTACAGGCGCGACACTGAGGGTTGCGATCCGTTGCCGGACACGAAAAAAGACAAAAAGGAAAAAAAAAACAAAAACAAACAAACAAACAAAAAAAAATAGCTCAGTCTTGGATAAAAATAGTTATTGGAGGGCAGGGGCGGATGGACTCTCAAACAAAAAAAAAAATAGCTCAGTCTTGGATAAAAATAGTTATTGGAGGGCAGGGGCGGATGGACTCTGGGAGAAAACCAACTTATGTGCATAGGAGGTGAAACATTTCAAAGGTGGTCACAGAGACCCACAGCAGAGTTTAAGTCTTTTTGTTTTTTTGTTCTTTTCCCACAGAAATGCTCAAACCCTCTCCCTGAGCAGCTATGTGCGGTTAAGAAATAAGAAATGTAGATGAAGAAACCTCTGAAAAATATGTGACTTCTTGATTATGTTTTCCTTATATTATAGAAAAATTATATTTATAAGATTGCAGGAGGAAATTAACACTAAATTGTCATTTCTATTTATTGCAACCGTTGATTAAAACTGTCCATTCCTTACGTGACCTGTGTCATTGCAGCAGCAGTAAAGAGAATAAAGCTGTGGGGCAGGGAACAGAGGAGGGTCATAGTCTTCTGTCCCTTTGTCTGTCCATCGATGCTTAGGTCAAGTGAGAATAATGGAAAAGCCAGTGGTTAGAAACAAATGCATTGGCGTGGGAGAGAAAAGAGTGTGAAGATGAACACACTTGGAAAAGCAAAAGCTGTAAGAATGATAGAAGACTGAGATGACTTCACCCTTTTTTCCCAAATAGAATAAAGAGAAAGTGTAAACTTCCAAGTAAAATGAAAACTGACATTGGGATTAATCATCAAGACCTATGATTATATCAATGATTAGTGTGAGTTAACGAGCAGCAAGGCCAAGTGACTTTTGTCCTCTTTGGGGGCATGTTGACTTCAATTTGGGTTCAAGGATTCTGGCTCATCAAACATTTACCATTTACTAGAACAATGATCGTATGTGTTCAAAGTTTATAATGTTGCCTGTGCTGAAACTGAACATGGATGTATATGGGCTTTTTGCTACTCTCCATCCACATGGCCAGTTTACTTCTAAAAGTCTTGCATTTCAGTAAGGATGGCAGAAAACATAGCCCCGGAGAACACTGAGCTCTGTACAGTCCTGGAGCACAGATTGCACTGTCTGGCTTTTCATGGTTAAACAAGAGCTCTGTTGACACTTGACTTAAGCGTGATTATCCCCAGTTGAAAATTTGAGAACCAGATCATTTAGCAATGGATTGGTGCAGCATGTCACCCAGTACCCTGTGAAAGTGTTCACTGTGAAAGGCCAATACAAAACACCTGAAATTCATAATAACTCCAGAAATGAGCTTGGATGCATTTCTTGTTTGTGGGGTTGTCTGACTACTAAATGATTGATGAGAGACCTTAGTGGATGAGAATGTTGATTCACTAAAATGTGTAAAATGCACATTTCTTTCTTTTCAATATAAACTACCAGTGAACGCTCAGTGTATTTAAGAGGCTGGTAATGTGAGTCTTTGTTAACGTTTCTCTGTGTTTTATTTCCCTTTGCTTTCCTGGAATAACTAACTCTAATGAAACCTGACATTTTAGCACTAAAATATGTTGACTCTCCTCCTCTGCCCTTATTGTACATTGAAAATGTGCTAAATCACTAGTATTCACATGCATAGAGATTCTTAGGATTCTGAAAGGTGATCAGGCTTATTTGTTTTCTTATTGAAATGTAGAGCAACCAGATATGAATGAAGGTGAGCAAGATTGGAATTGATAGCTGATCTTCATAATGGCTGTTGTGGGGTGTGTCCCAGATCTCACCTTCAGGACCTTCAGAGCCAACTTATTTCTCAATTGGTGTTGACTTCTGATGAACCATGACTGAATTCTCCCCAATAATTGTTCTCAGAAGAAAAGAACTGCCTTGCCCAAGGTCATACCCCAGGCACAGCCGACATCCAATAAAACATCAGTAGGAAAGAATAAAGGCCTGTTGATTGTGCTTAGTTTGGAACAACTCTGAAGGGTCTTCCCAACTCCAGAGCTCTCTCTGAGGTCAGCCAATGACTTTGTTGCAATGCCTGATGTTCAGTATGACCCTGTACCCATTCCTACTTCCTTCACTGTTTCAAAGATATTGATCCCAAGAACTCCCCAATAAACTCACTGCATGCATATCTCCATCTCAGAGTCTGGTTCCTGGACACCCTAAACCAAGTCCATTTTAGAGAATTTAGAAGATGAGCAAGCTATTTTTAAAGCCATCTGTCAAAATTGTGGAATATAATCCTAAAAGTGAAAGATAGCTCTAACAGATCAGGGTACAAGTGAGATAGGAGGTACTCAGTTTCCCTGGGTTTGGGTTTCAGGACACATGTCTGGGTTTCAAGCCATTTCTCAAGGTCTCAGGTCTCTCCTCTTGGCCCTTCCCCAGAGGAAAGTTACTGTTGCTTGTCCAGTATGACCCTGTACCCATTCCTACTTCCTTCACTGTTTCAAAGATATTGATCCCAAGCACTCCCCAATAAACTCACTGCATGCATATCTCCATCTCAGAGTCTGGTTCCTGGACACCCTAAACCAAGTCCATTTTAGAGAATTTAGAAGATGAGCAAGCTATTTTTAAAGCCATCTGTCAAAATTGTGGAATATAATCCTAAAAGTGAAAGATAGCTCTAACAGATCAGGGTACAAGTGAGATAGGAGGTACTCAGTTTCCCTGGGTTTGGGTTTCAGGACACACGTCTGGGTTTCAAGCCATTTCTCAAGGTCTCAGGTCTCTCCTCTTGGCCCTTCCCCAGAGGAAAGTTACTGTTGCTTGTTAGACCTATTTTTGGCACCAACTGGGGGAAATTGAGACTGCAAGGGGCTGGCTTATGCAAATCCACTGGCTGGGCATGCTCAGCATAGAGGGGTTATATAACTCTGGTAGCAGAGCATGCTCAGTAAAGTGGAATTTATCCTTTGAATGACCTTCCACTAGAGATGCTAAAGAGCACAGGATATTCTTGAACATGTTCAGTTCATGTGATAGGATTTGACCAATGAACATGCTCCAAAAAGAGACCAACTGAGCATGTGCAAGACTGTGTTACATGACAGGGAACCACCCCCTTAGTGGGCTATTGGTTAGAGAGCATGAATATGTATTAGATAGTGAAACCATAAAAGACTAATCTTGGGACAGGGAACCACCCCCTTAGTCGGCTATTGGTTAGAGAGCATGAATATGTATTAGATAGTGAAACCATAAAAGACTAATCTTGGTAGAAGGCAGGGTTGTGGCTCATTTTCCTGGGGCCAACCTGCACTTCTCTGGCTGAGGTGTGTATGCTTTATCTTTTCAGCAGGTGGCCGCTCACTTTCTTGGGCCAGCCTGCACTCTGTACAAAACTTTAAGTGTGCATTTCATACTTGTGTGTTAAACTTGGTGTGGGTTCTGCTCAGTCTCTGGAGCTAGGGCATACTCTCTCTGTGAAATCTATATTTCTTAATCATTACATTAAACCTGTTCTCACTTCCTAATGTGTCTCTGCTCTTGATTCCTTTCCTGTGGCAAAGTCAAGAACCTGGTAAGAGGATGGGGTGGGTTGGGGCCAGTTATCAGGCCTCCCCAGACTCTTCCGCCAACATCACAAGTTCTCCCTGCCTCCTTCTGTAAACACAGTCAGATGAACAACTTTCGATAAATTTCTCTTAAAGACTATGAGAGTCGAAAGGAAGCTGAGAGGAACTGGTTGTAACCAGGATTTAATGAATTTTCTCAGATCCCAGTGCTACTATTTGGCACCAAAGTTTCCTTTCTGGTAGTTGATTACTGTAGTGTTTCTCAAACAAGGACACTTGCTAAAAATTCAGATTCCCAACCCTCCTCAAGGGTCAGAATCCCTAGAAGAGGGTCTGGTGATCTGAATTTAACAATCATTCCAGGAGGTTCTTATAATCAGGCTAGTTTGGTCAAATTTAAACTATGACAAAAAGTCTATCTGATGTAGCTACTGAGAGAAACTATTTTTATAGAAATAAAAACAACAACAAATTCTCTTCATAGAGCCACTTTTTGTTACCAGCCACCTTATTCTCAGGCTGTGAGGCCCCAACAACTACTTCTACTCCCGTATGGGTTACCAAGAAAACCACCCTAATGAAAACAGAAAACAAGTTAGATGTGCAGTTTTTCAAAGCACTATTTGTTAATGATGGAAATTAAAGTACCCTGGTGATAGAGCAATGGAATCCCTTTGAGCTTGAAAAGGCAGATTACTTAGTGCCTTCCCTCTGCATACAGGATTTGAGAAAGAGAAAGATAAAAGAGCATTAAGGCTGTCTGTGTAGACTGAACCTGAGGCTTGAGATATGGAGGTAGGCATTGCAAGATCTTCCTCTTAGTGTTTCCCGAGGGTCCCATCTTTTTTTCAGATGACTGGTGTTCTTCCTCTGTTGCCCACGTGACAAAAGGGACAGCCAAATGCTGATTAATGTACTATACATGTAGCCATATGCTAAGCTAATTCAATGCTACAGAACGTTGTGGTACTTTTTATTTGTGACCCATCAGAATAAATTATTTTGGTGCTGTTTCAATGGTGTTAGGTCAGAAATATCTCCCCCCCACCCCCGTCATTCTTTTAATAAGTTTTTGATATAAGTTGCTTTTCTTTATAAGGGTAAAAATAGTCATTCATGTAATTCTTGTAAGCTCTGTTAGGAAGTTAGCAATTTTAGATTCAAATGTTAGATTTAGTTACTCCGTCTTTCTTCAGAGTATTGGGGATATCAGCATTTCAGCACTTTTAAATGGCGATAACCAAGAAGCCTGCAGAAAATAAGCTTTGTTACATCTATGGTAATGAGGCTTGCTGTTCTGAGGTTCTAATAATTCCTTTGGGTGTCCTAAGAAGTCAGAGCCAAAGCAGCCAAAAGTATGTCTTTTTGACAGTCTAAAGACTTCGCAGACATTGATTTCCTATCCCTTTGACACTTGTGCGGGATTGGAGTTTCCTTCATAAACGTACTAGGTTTCCCTCAGGATCATTCAGTGGGTTTCTCTGGCAAATTTACAGTTCTGGATGGATTTGTGATCACAAGATAAAATCTTTGACAAGTTTCTCCTCTTCTCTCCCCCACATGACTTGAAACCATACTTTGCTAATTAAAAGTTTCAGTCTGATTATCAAGGGTTTATTATCAAATTATCTAAAAAAAAAATTTCTATTGCAAAACAATTCAAAAGTTATGCTATGTAGTTTTCAGAGGAAAAGTACATATGTCACATAAGTTATTGCTCATTTATTCAGATATAATGGACAATTTCACAGAGTATTTGAATATTTGGGCCATTTCAAATACATTTGTTTTCCCCTTTTTATGAGAGGATGTTTCTAAACCTGAGTACAAATACTTGTATCACCGTAGATTATGGCAACACACAGACATAAATGTAGACATACATAATGTCAACAAATATAGATGTGCATAAAACAATATCAGACATACATCAGTGTGAACAATAAAATAGCTGAATCAAATTTTGCCATGTACTTCAACCAATATTCATTGTCAGCAGAGCTATGGCAATGGAAAAAAAGAAGGAGTATCACATGAAACAGTGCTTTGAATATTTTATAACTTCTAGTTGAGAAACCAGTAGTCTTGATATTTTAGTCTTAGGGTGTCTAATGTAACACCAACATAAGGGAGTATCACATGAAACAGTGCCTTGAATATTTTATAACTTCGAGTTGAGAAACCAGTAGTCTTGATATTTTAGTCTTAGGGTGTCTAATGTAACACCAACATAACTGGTTGAAAAGCAACTTTTGTTTTCTTTCCAAAGTACTGAAAGCAAACAGCAACAACAAAGATTAAAACAAAAAGTTTGGGTCATTTCCTCATTTTGGATAAATTTTAATGCTCTTGAGACTTGAGATGAAGTGGGTAAAGTTGAGTGAAACTCCCGTTGAGATACAGGATTTGGTGATTAACAGAACCTACTGGAACAGAAACTTCATCAGAGCAAGGACCCTATTTGTGCTAAATGGTGAGAATACAATAATACACAAAACAGTTCAGATATTTCACAATATTTATTCAGTAAATGGATTAATGGAAAATAAAAAAAATGAGGGAGATAGGTTTATCTGAAGTTCCTAGGTTGGGATGTTGAATGGATAATGATTCCCCAACCTATGCTGTCAGATATGGTAGCCACTACCCACACGTGGCCATGTAAATTTAAACTAATTCAAATTAAATAAAGTTAGTTTACATATTTACTGTACTTATTACATTTACAATTGTATTTAATGTACTATTTACTTATTTAATGTGGTTAATGTTAACCACATTTCAAATACTCAATAGTCATATGTGGCTAGTGACTACCCTATCGGACAGTATAGATATAGAAAAATTCTATCATCACAGAAAGTTCTGTTGAACAACATTGCTCTAGACAGATAAGAAGTATTACATTAGCCTACATTAGCCTCATGTTTCCAACTGCTTTCATACAAGTCGTGCTGACTCTGAAGACTTGACATAGTTCAAATTCAAACTCAACTTTCTTTTAAAAATAGCTCCCCTAGGGGCCGGCCCGGTGGCGCACTGGATAAGTGCGCCGCTTGGGAAGCGCGGCGGCGCTCCTGCCCGAGGGTTCGGATCCCACATACGGACCGGTTCCCGCTCACTGGCTGAGTGAGGCGTGGGAGCATCGCCGAGGGGTGCGATCCCGTTGCCGGTCCCCGGTCCGGTACGGGGGCAACACTGAGGGTTGCGATCCGTTGCCGGACACGGAAAAAGACAAAAGACAAAAAAAAAAAAAAATAGCTCCCCTAGGGGCCGGCCCGGTGGCGCACTGGATAAGTGCGCCGCTTGGGAAGCGCGGCGGCGCTCCTGCCCGAGGGTTCGGATCCCACATACGGACCGGTTCCCGCTCACTGGCTGAGTGAGGCGTGGGAGCATCGCCGAGGGGTGCGATCCCGTTGCCGGTCCCCGGTCCGGTACGGGGGCAACACTGAGGGTTGCGATCCGTTGCCGGACACGGAAAAAGACAAAAGACAAAAAAAAAAAAAAATAGCTCCCCTAAGTCCCCATTTCCATACCTAGCATCAGCATTCTACCAGAAACCCAGGCTCCAAATACATTTGCTGTCTCTCTTTCTTTCTATATAGTCAGATTAAAACCCTGCAGATTTTTTCCACACTGTATCTGTAGAATGGATCTTTTTCTTCTTATTCTTGCTATATAACAACTTGTGTAAATTAGAATATACCCTGACATTTATAATAAAGGATAATGGTTTGTCACAAGAGCGAGCAGTATGATTCAGGTGAGGAAAAAGAAATACAAAATAGGCAAATATGTAATCCACTTTATCCTTGTTTGCTTTAGCTTGAAATAATATTTTGTGTAATTTTCACAGTTCCATCTTCTTACAACTTTATTGAGGAAATGAATGGTTTGTATTTAATTTGTACATTTTAACGAGTTTTGACACATGTCCACATCTGTGAAATCGTCAATGCAATTAAAGTATGTATATATATTTATCATGCCCAAACCTACCTTTGTACTTAAACCTAATGTAACTACCTGTCTACCCACTCATTCTGTCTACCCAGCTGATCTTCTTTCTGTCACTATACATTTAGTTTGCATTTTATAGTTTCATATAAATGCTTATATATGTATGCTCATATAAGTGCTTTTTATGTATGTACTCTTTTTAAATCTCACTTCTTTCACTCAGCATAACTGTTGAGGTTTATCTATTCAAATTGTTGTGCATAGAGCCACTTTGGGCAGACGCCACCACTGCTGCAATCACCACTTCTACACAGGTGCTCCACCGTAGCCACTGCCACAGCCACTGCAAGGGTAGCTCACCACCACAGCAGCAGCCACAGCCACTGTGCAGGTGGCCTGCTGACCACTTGACTCCATTGACACAAGGAGAATCACTAGCAGATCCTGGGGAAAGAGGTGAGTGAATGCAGACCCATGACCTACTGGCCCAATCCACAGGGGGAATTACACTGCCATGCACAATAACACATGTAGGGTGGGAAGTATGTGTGCAGCCCACATGACTACTCTGATCTAGGGAGAGACACATGTGGAACCCCCCCCCCCCAAGAGAGTGCAGAAACTCAGGATATACAAATAGAGTAAGAAAGAATGTTCCCGATCACCATCAACTCATCTCCCAGCCAGAGAAAGCAAGGACTCAGGAGGAGAATCTATCTATAGGAAAGAGGAAAAAGAAACTGTGCCCAGGATCATCCATTCAAACTTAGGCACTCCAGTATACACCAGTGCACACATCAGGGTCAAGGGATGCAAGCCAGGGTTCCAACAAGCCACCCATGGACGCCCACCCCAGCAAAAGAGCAACAAGTCACCCAGGAGTTTCCCAAGAACTCAAGAGCTTGTCCACATCTTCAACGAACCAATACAGTATCACTAACTTCAGCAAGAAATCACTAAGTGCCCCAGTGCCTAGGCAATGGAGGCACCCACACACAACTCCAACACTGAATACATCTGAAGTACCTACACGGAAACTATACTACTGTGCTACACAAAAACAATACTAAAACACCCTACTCAAAGCTCAATATAAAACACATCTACAGGAGGAAGTCTCTCTCCTCAAAGTCTACTCTAGAGTAATAGAAAAAGTAACTGCTCTACCAGATGACCAGACATCAATGTAGAGATACTAGAAATATGAAATAAAATAAAATATTACACCACCAAAGGAATACAAAAATTCTCAAGTACTAGGCCCCATAGAACAGGAAATCCTTGAAATGACTTAAAAGGAATTCCAAACTACAATCTTAAGGAAACTCAATGAGATACAAGAAGACTCAATTAGACAACACAGTGAAATGAGAAAAAGTATCCAGGGTATGAAGGAAGAAATTAACAAAGGGATTAATACCATAAAAAAGAACGTAGCAGAACTCCTGGAAGTGAAGGAGTCATTCAAGAAAAAAAAAAAAATACAACCAAAAGCTTAAGCAGCAGGTTAGAGCAAGGTGAAAAAATAATTTCTAGATTTGAAAATAGGCTTTTTGAAATAACTCAGGTGGAAAAAAAGAATTTAAAAAATAAAGAAAATCTGAGAGAGCTGGCAGACTACCTTAAATGCACAAACATCTGAATCATGGGTGTTCTGGAAGGAGAGGAAAAAGGAAAAGGCATTGAAACCCTATTCAATGAAATAATAACAGAAAACTTCCCAGGTACAGGGAGAGACACAGTCTTTGAGATCCAGGAGGCTCAGAGATTCCTAAACATATTAAATCCAAAAAGATCCTTTCTCAGACATATTATAACCAAACTGCCAAAGGTCAAAGACAAAGAGAGAATCTTAAAAGAAGCAAGAGAAAAGTGTCAAGTCATACGTAATGGAGTCCCATCAGACTAACAGTAGACTTCTCAACAAAACTCTACAGGACAGAAGAGAATGGGATGATATATTCAAAATACTGAAAGAAAAAAACTACCAGCCAAGAATACTATACCCAGCAAGTCTATCCTTCAGAAATGAGGGAGAAATAATGTTTTTCTCAGACAAACAAAAACAGCAGGAGTTCACCACCATATGACCAGCCCTGAGAGAAATCCTCAAGAAGTCTTGCATCTGGAATAGGAAAAATGATAGTCACTACCATGAATACACAGAAAGAACAAAACTCACTGGTAGAACAAAAATGCAAACAAGAAAGAGAAAGAAACAAATGCAACAAGAACATACAGCCTATTCAACAAATGGTGCTTGGAAAACTGGGCATCCTTATGTAGAAGGATGAAACTAGACCTGTACCTCTTGCTGTATACAAAATCAACTCAAAATGGATTAATGACTTAAATATAAGACCTGAAACTATAAAACTCTTAAAAGAAAACATAGGGGAAACACTGCAGGAAGTAGAACTGGGAAAAACTTTATGAATACGACCTCAAAAGCATAGGCAACAAAAGAAAAAATTAAACAAATGGGATTATATCAAGCTAAAAAGCTTCTGCACAGCAAAAGAAACAATTAACAGAGAAATAGACAACCTACAGAATGGGAGAAAATATTTGCAAACTATCCATCCAATAAGGGATTCATATCCAGAATATATGAAGAACTAAAACAACTTAACAGTAAAAAAGACAAGTACCCCAATTACAAATGGGCAAAGGAGCTAAATAGGCATTTCTCAAAGGAAGATATCCAAATGGCCAATACACACATGAAAACATGCTCAGCATCCTTACGTATCAGGGAAACACAAATCAAACCATAATGAGATATCAGCTTACCCCAGTTTGATTGGCATTTATCAAAAAAGCAGATAATAAATGCTGGTGAGGATGCAGAGAAAAGGGAATCCTCCTACATTGTTGGTGGAATTGTAAATTAGTGCAGCCATTCTTGGAAACAGTATGGCAATTCTTCAAACAACTACAGGTAGAACTGTCATTCAGTCCAGCTATCCCACTGCTGGGTGTCTACCCAAAGGAATGGAAATCATCATGTTGAAGGGATACCTGCACTGCCATGTTTATTGCAGCTCTATTTACAATAGTCAAGATTTGGATCCAAACTAAATATCTACTGACAAATGACTGGATAAGGAAAATGTGGTATATATACACAATGGAGTACTACTCCACCATAAAAAAGAATGAAATTCTTCCATTTGCAGCAACATGGATGCACTAGAGAAAATTATGTTCAGTGAAATAAGCCAGGCACAGAAAGAGAAATACCACATGTCCTCACTCATAAGTGGGATCTAAAATAATAAAGAAGTAAATTTTAAAAAATGAGAGCCTGGCCAAATGAGTGCTGACCAGAGAGGCACCCTGCCGCAGAGGCCCGAGATCTGCAGAGACCACGCACCCCACGGTGCAAGCACATGAACAAGGAGGTAGGACTTACCATTGTTGTACTCCATCCCCTGCCTGGCTGAGTGCTTGCCAACCAATTAGCAGAGTTAAAAGACAACCAACAGAGTGGGAGAAAATATTGGCAAAATATACTTCTGACAAAGGATTAATATCCAGAATATAAAAGGAACTGAAACAACTTTACAACAAAAAAAAACAAGTAACCCAACTAAGAAATGGGCAAAAGAGCTAAATAGGCAATTCTCAAAGGAAGATATATGAATGGCCAACAGACACATGAAAAAAATGCTCAACATCACTCAGCATTCAGGAAATGCAAATCAAAGCCACACTGAGATACAATCTCACCCCAGTTAGGATGGCTAATATCCAAAAGACTGTGAATAATAAATGCTTTTGAGGTTGAGGAGAAAAAGGAACTCTCATACATTGTTGGTGGGACTGCAAAATGGTGCAGCCTCTTTGGAAAATGGTATGGAGGTTCCTCAAACAGTTGCAGATAGATCTACCATATGACCCAGCTATCCCACTGCTGGGAACATACCCAGAGGAACGGAAATCATCAAGTTGAAGTGATACCTGTACCCCAATGTTCATCGCAGCACTCTTTACAATAGCCAAGAGTTGGAACCAGCCCAAATGTCCATCATCAGATGAGTGGAAATGGAAAATATGGTATATCTACACAATGGAATACTACTCTGCTATACTACCATTTGCAACAACATGAATGGACCTAGACAGAATTATATTGAGTGAAAGGAGTCAGGCACAGAAAGAGAAATATCACATGTTCTCACTTATTTGTGGGAGCTAAAAATAAATAAATACACAAACAACCGGGGGTGGGAGAGGGAAGAAGGCACAACAATTACAATTCCTTGAAGTTGATAGGAGAAGCAAACAGATATGAGCTTGTTGCGAGGGAGGGATGAGGGGGTGGGAGAGGGAGGTTTTGGTAATGGGCCACAATAATCAATCACATTGTATATTGACAAAATAAAATAAAAATAAATAAATAAATAAATGGAGTGAGAAAGTTACAGCAATCACAATATTCATTGAATTTTCAAAAGGAAAGAACGAAACTTTCCTTTTGAAAGTTTTGAGGCAACCAAGGTGGGCAAGGGAGGGGGGAAGATGGGTAAGGGAGAAATTGGCAAAAGGATACAAAAATGATAACATTCTGTAATGTTGAATATAATAATTATCCTGATTTGAGCATCACATATTGCACACAGGTATTGATATTCAATATCAATATGTACAATCAATTATGTTTCATAAAGTAAAATAAAATTCACATGGAAAAACAATGTTGCATGCATCAATAGCTCACCATTTTTCATTGCAGAATAGCACTCCATTGTGTGAATATAATACAATTTGCTTTCCCATTCACCTCTATGGGAAAGACTATTAACTACTACAAATGAAGCTATTGTGAATACTTGTGTGCAAATGAATGTGCTGAGATGTGCTTTCATTTCTCTTCCATAAATACCTAGGGGGAGAATGGCTTTTAAATTATTTTAAATTATAAATTTTTAAATTTTATTTTTAAATTTTAAATTATTAAGAAACTGTCAAACAATTTTCCAAAGTGGTTGTACAATTTTACACTTGCTTAGTGGTATAAGGGAGTCCCATTTTCCCTACCTCTTCATCAATACTTTGTGTACTTATCGTTTTTAATTTTAACCAGTCTACTCAGTCTATAGCATCTCATTTAGGTTTTAATTTGCATTTAAATCATGTCTTTTTAAATGCTCATTTACCATCTGTATATCTTTTTTAGCAAAGACTCTGTTCAAACTCTGGACATTTTTTATTGGGTTGTCTGTCTTCTTATTACTGAGTTGTAAGAGTTCTTTATGCATTCTAGACACTAGTTCTTTCTCAGATATGTGTTTCACAAATATTTTCCACCAGACTGTGGTTTGTTCTTTGATTTTTATGATAGCAACTTTTGAGGCACAAAAGTTTTTAATTTTGACAAAGCCAAATCTTACATTTTTTTTTTTTTTGGTGAGAACACCAAATACACTCTTTTAGTAATTTCAAAATATGTGATACACTACTGTCACCATGCTGTGCAATAGATCTCTAGAACTTATTCTTCTTGCCTAACTAAAACTTTGTGTTCTTTGACTATTTCACTAACATCTCCATCTTTCCCATCTGCACCCCCTCCTTCACACACACACTCCCAGCCTCCAGCAACCACCATTCTACTCTGTTCTTGCGTGAGACTGACTTTTTAGATTCCACATATAAGTGAGATTATGCAGTATTTGTCTTTATGTCCCTGGCTTATTTCACGTAACATGATGTCCTCTAGATCCATCCATGTTGTCACAGATGACATAATTTTCTTATTTTTTAAGGATCAATAGGATCTTATTGTATATATATACTGAATTTTCTTTATCCACTCATCCATTGATGGTCACTAGGTTGTTTTTGTATCTTGGTTATTGTGAATAATGTTGCAATGAGCATGGGAGTGTAGATATGTCTTTGACATACTGATTTCAATTATTTTGGATATATAAAGAGCAGTTGAATTGCTGGATCATATGGTAATTCTATTTTTAATTATTTGAGAACCCTCTATACTGTTTTCCAAAATGGCTATACTAATTTACATTCCCAAACAGTGTACATGGGTTCAATTTTCTGTATATTTCTTCTAACACCCGTTATCTTTTATATTTTTGATAATAACCATTCTAACAGGTGTGAGGTAATATCTCACTGTGATTTTAGTTTGCATTTCCCTGATGATTAATGATGTTGAGCATTTTTTCATATACCTGTTGGCCATCGGTATGTCTTCTTTTCAGAAATGAATGTATATTCATGTCCTTTGTCCATTTTTTTTAGGTTTACTTCCATTCTTGTTATTGAGTAGTTTGAGTTTGTTGTATATTTTGAATATTAATCCCTTATCAGATGTATTATTTGCAAATACTTTCTCCCAGTCTGTGGGGTTGGCTCTACGCTCTGAATTGTTTCCTTTGCTATGCAGAAGCTTTTTAGTTTGATGCAATAATATTGCCCATTTTTGCTGTTGTTGCCTGTGCTTTGGGGGTCATGTCCAAGAAATCATTGCCCAGACCAATGTGGAGCTTCCCTCCTATGTTTTCTTCTAGTAGTTTTACACTTTAAGGTCTTATGTTTAAGTCTTTAATCCATTTTGCGTTGATTTCTGAAGACGGGGTAAGATAAATGTCCAATTTTATTCTTCTGCATGTGGATAGCCAGTTTTCCCAACACCACTTATTGAAAAATCCTTCCTTTCCCCACTGTGTGTTCTTGGTGTTTTTACCCCCCCCAAAAATTTTGACTGTTCATATTGTGATGCTATTGTAAATGGCATTTCTTTTAAAATTTTAATTTCTAATTGATCATTGCTGGTATAGAAATAATTGTTTTTGGTCAATTGACCTTGTATTCTGAAAACTCACTTTTTCCCCCTTTATCTTTCCAATCTGTCTTTTTTTTTTGCCTTATTTTGTTCCCCAGGACCTCCAATAAAATGTTAACTAAATGGAGGATGCAGATATCATTACTTCATTACTAATCATGCAGGAGACATAATCTCACCTTTTATCATTATGTATGATATAAACCAGAATTTTTGTAGATTCCTTTTTATCAGATTTAAGAAGTTTCCTTCTTTTTTAGTGAGCTTTATGTTTTTATCATCAAAAACTTCTTAAGTGAGCTCTGGTAATTTGTTCTTTGATTTTATTCTTTTTAGCTAAGTTGTTGAATTCAGTGGCATATGTCCATAATAGCTGTAAAAATATATTTTTTTTGTTAATTTTATAATCTGTATTGAGATTTCCGGGTCTCACAGTAGGTCATATTCACCTAATCCTTTGCACATCTGCTTCGTTGTTGTTGCTTTTAATTAGATGTCAAGCATTGGGACTTTTACACTGTTGGGTGCTGAATTTTTTTGTATTTCTTTAAAGGCTTCTGAATTTTGTTCTGGCACACAGTTAAGTTACTTGAAATCAGTATGATCCTTTCTAGCCTTGACTTTAACCGTTGTTAGAAGAGACCAGAATCTGGTCTTTAGTATAAAACAGATTTTCCCCCATTACTGAGACAGTAGTCTTACAAGTACTCTATCTGATGCCCCATCTGTTACAAAGTTTCTGTATTCTGTCTGGTGGATACATGAACTCTTATTTATTGCTGTATGTTCTGAGCTCTGAGATCCTTGCTGGTGGTTCTTCTCACGGCTTGGGTAGTTTCTTCACAGACAAGAGTACATCAGTACTCTGCTAAAGTACTCAAGAGAAAACCTCTGAAGATCTCCAGGCCTCTCTTCGGCCATGTAATTTCTGTTTGTGTTGGCTTCTCCTAATTCTTAACTCTGTTTCTTCTACATAGGGATACTGCTGGACTTTGTTTGAGTTTCCTCTCCCTGGACCTGAACCTCTCTCTGAGCAGTAAATTTGGGAAATCATACAGCTGACCTTATTTGTCTCTTTTCTCCCAAGGAACACAGTCCTGAAGCAGTTGCGTAATGCCTAAAAATTGTTTTTCACATGTATATTTTGCATGATTTTTCAGTTGCTCGGGGCAGTGAGGGTAAATCTAGTCTTTTTTTCTCCACCATGGCTGAAAGTGGAAGCTTACAATTAAATTCTTTTACTCTTTCTCCAAACTATTCAGTAAACTTATGCTCTAGAAAAAAAAAATGTGTTAGGTATATCTTGGAGGAAAAATAATTCTACTTAGTGCACCAATTTACCAGTTGAAAAATCACAGATATGATAAATTAGAATAAGAAGACAAAAGGTCTAGAGAGTCTAGGAGGATATGAGATTTGTTTTATCATTCTCAGATCATCAGATGAATCCAACAATAAATTACTTTGAACATTCAGAGCAAGAAGAAAATAAAATAAAAATGAACTTACATTACTTTCCTTGGACTATATTCCATTGTTCTAATATTATTCAGACAATATGGTCAATATCTTACAGTTTGGTAAAAAGTTATGCATACATGTAATCATTACAATGTCCCAAATACTTAAGGATAGGCCTATGGATTTGCATAGCACTGGAGAATATGTCTGCACCAATGATGTATTGCTTTATATTCCCCCCAAGTGATAAAATTTCTACACAGTTGGAGGAGTTTTTATATCATGTCTAGAAGTACAAGAAAAGTCACAAAAGTAATAAGGTGTATAGAAGAATATCGGAATGGGTAATTCCATTACCCATTCACATTTTAGAATGCTAGGAATTGACAGAGATGTTCCAATTAAAGCCAATTCATGTACATTCCCTTCGTATTGCCATACACAAGCACTGATGACAGCTAAATGTCTCCTCCAGAGATGACATAGAATTAGACATTTCAGGGACTTTCTCATTACTATTGGTAGAAAATACATATTATGCTCATATCAGGTTTCCAAGAAGTCAAAGGGAGCTAGGAGAACCTCAGGAAAGACACCTTTTCCACTGGACACTCAACGAAGTTGTAGCATGTTGTGAACCATAGTCCTCAGTCACAGAGTATCATTCACTAGCCACGCATAGGTGGTTAGTGAAGGGTGTGTGTCTGGGCAATTTTAGGTATCTAAAATTACTCTAGCCCCTGATAGCAACCCTGGCACTACTGAACAGCCTGAAATTTTTCACTCAGGTATCTGAGAACCTTACAGTTTCCTGCTAGAAAGAAAGTATAAGTCTTTCCAGACTAGAGTCAGTTGATACCTGATGTTAAGCTACCTCAGTACTTCTGTGTTTAATTTACATAAGAATTGCTGGAAGAGCTTGTTAAAATTATAGATTCTAATAGGCTGGAAAGGAACCTTGAAATCTGTATATTTAATATAGTCATCACACATAAAATGTGAAAAATGTGCTCTGTGTCCCAAACATCACACTTTGGAAAAAGAGTAGTAATGATTCAGAATAAAATATTACAGAATTTTTGTCTGGGTGAAAGCTCATCAAGAAAGTCCTGTGTGTGTGCATCTGTGTTCCCATGAGTGTTTCTGTCTGAGAATTGATATACGTAGGTGACGATGGTGGACAATGAATCACTTGACCTCTGGATACAGTGAGATATAGTGGTATTTTTCTATAGTGATGTGGAATTTTGTTTTCTGAGTATGTTCTTCTTGGAAATAGAGAAGGCTTACATAGTATTTCTCCTCCAAACCCAGTACTAATATGAGAACGTTAGATTGACTTAATAAAAACAGATTTACAAAGTTGAGGGAAACACATAAGATGTGCGAGTAAGGGCAAGTTTGAGATCTGAGATCCTGGAGATTTCCTTGAAACAAAGAATAAACCCATCTATCTAGAATTGTTTGGATTAAGGCTTTCTGGTACTAAAGGGGTGGGAGGGAGGGATTCAGACATCCTCAGGGATCCTTTTAGCTTTGTCTCCATGATTTTACATGAACAATTAGTCTTTTTGGCAGTTAGTTATTGGTCAGATTTCTTTCTACATACTCACCCCAGTCCTCTTTCCACCATGACACTTTCCCTACTGCTAAATGTGTTTAGAAACCTTTTGGTTTTTACTTCTCCCAGGCTATTTTTTAGGGCTTCCCCCCACCCCCACCCCTTGGCTAGAGTCCAATAATGTAGAAAGTGCTGGTAACTTGATATTGTGGGACAACAACTCCAGGAATTATAAGAAAAAGTAGAGTGTGAGTGTGTCAATATGACTCTCTCAGCTTTTTGTCTGAGTCCTCTTCACATAGACTTTAATAGAATTGATACATTTTGATTATTTCAATGATATTTGGACTCTTATTTAGTCCTCTTATTTTTTTTAAATAGTTTGTTTTTTATGTGACTATTTCAGTAGAATCATGTAACTTGCATATGTCTTAGCATTTGGCTCTCTTGCAGCAGATTCTAATTTCTAAGAGTAGAGACTTACATGTTATTAAGTCCAAATTGCCACAGTGACTTATTATACTTCTACATTGTGCACAAAGCTTTTGGGGCTGGAAGAAAAAGCTACAGAATGTTTAATACTTCTAGATGCTTTTACTTTTTTTTCCCCTGTGGTACAGAATATCAGAGTTTAACAGTTCAGTCTTCAGAGTATCACACACTTATCTGTAAATCTCAACCTGGACAAAATCGTTTATGAAATGTAACCATACCATTTACTAGCTAAATGCAACAATTTAAACTCTCTATACCTTGATTGTCTTTACTGCAAAATGGGGAATAATAATAATTATGCATTCTTCATGGGGTTGTTATGAGGACCGAATGCACTGTAGCAAAGTAGGCTGTACATAGTAAACACTTAGTAAAAGTGTGAGCCTTTCTTATTTTGCATATTATTAGTAGCTGTATTACCTAGCATTTCTCAGGAGAATCATTAACCACTGCTACATGAAGTTTAATAGAAAACAAAACTTCGGAGTTGTAATAATTTTATGTGATTGTAATCATTTCTTCAGAGCTGTGATAGTTTTTAAGTTTGTGACAAAGTTCTTGTGCATATCTGTCATTCTATCTACTTAGGGAACTTATGAAAAATAATTCCTGCTGCTATGTACCTTGCAACATATGAGGTAAAGTTGCCTGTTTGAAAGGCAGCTCTGTCATGAATCTAGGCCTTAAATTTGAAACATCTGGCCTTTGACTCGCGTATTTGAGATGAAACTAATGATCTATTCACTTTCCAATGTCTGTATTTGCAAGAGAGAATCAGAGGAAGTAAGTCTCAAGGAAAAATATTGATTCCCCTTTAGCAAACCCTGTTGAAATGCACTGTTGTAGGCCTTGTTATTCTTAAGTGTCTGGATTTTCTTTATGAATTCATTAAAAAATATTTTAGCGGCTCTGGTGGCCCAGCATCTCATTCCAACATAAACTTACCACTGGAAAGCACATACCGTTTGGCTCACCTTTTCATTTCATGGCTTAATAATAATGACAAATTACAGGTGCTGAAGTGATGTTAGATCCCTTAGCATAACTGATTCAATGCTCATAATATTATTCTTTTGTCCAGAACTTCTTAATATATATATGGCATCTCTCTCCTGATTGGCGGTTAATGTCTCATATATTAGAATTCAATTTCAACAACCTGAAAATGATATTACCCTTCATGACTGGTAGTGCCTGGGGCCTGTCATTATATCTTAGTTTCAACTTCTCTATGACAGTAATGTCTGCGTTGTTGGGTTTTCAAGTGATGCACGTTGTGGAACAGGCTCAATTGCCATTAAGCAATTTCTCTCCTAATTTGTATTCATCTAGAGCTCTTGATTCTCCCCAAAATGAATTTGTTTTTCGTATCTTGCAGTCTGTCATTCAAAATATGTGAGAAACAGCTGTACGAAATATTCGTCCAATGTTTTAAAAGTTTACTTTCCTATGGTTCTTTGACAGCACATAGAAATCCATTATATGAACCTTATATATTGTGATCCTGATAAAGTCATTTATTGAGTTCTTATAGCTTGTTGTAGATTTTCTTTGCAAGTCCTATGTTTCTGATCACGTCATCAGTGAGTAGTGTGTTACTTCTTCCTTTCCAATCTGTATGCTTTTTTTTCATTTGTCTTATTGCATTGGCTAGGAATTAAAATACAATGTTGGATAGAAGTGCTTAGGACTGACACCTTTGTGTTGTTTCTGATTTCAGGTAGAAAGAATTCAGTTTTTGTTTTTTTTTAATCCAGTAAGTCTGATATTAGCCGAAGATTTTTTGTAGGTGCCCTCATAAAATTAAGTTCTCATTTATTTCTAGTTTGCAGAGAGTGTTTATTACAAATTAGTGTTTAATTTTGTCAAATTTATTTTCTGCATCTATTGAGATAGTCGTTTGAGTTTTCTCTTTTGCTAACATGGTGAATTAATAAATTGATTTTTGAAAAATCAAACAAATTTTACACTGTCGGGATAACCCCACTTGATGCACCATCAGGTTCACATATTTCTGGATTCAATTTGCTAAAATCTTGTCTGAAATTTTTGCTTCTATGTTTATAAAAAATATTAATCTACAGTTTTTCTTGCAAGGTCCTTTATAATTTTGCTATTATTACAGTATCTCCCTCATATAATGTGTTGAAAAATGCTGTTTCCTGGTTTTCATGTGCAAATTACTGCTATTTCTTTCTTAAAGTTTTGATAGAGTTCACATTAAACCTATATGGGACTGGAATTCTGTTTTGGGGAAAATACATAATTACAAAATCAGTTTGTTTAACACATGGAGAGCTATTTAGATTGTCTTGTGTCAGTTCTGGCAAATTTGCTCTCCAAAATATTTACCGATTACAACTAAGTTTTCAAATTTGTTAGCATAATTGTTCATAATATCCCCTTATTATCTTTTAATTTTTGAAGGATATGTAATGAACAACTCTTTTTTTCCTAATTTGGGTAATTTCAGTGGATAAGTTAAGATAGATGTTTATCAATTTTATTGTATTTTTCTTTATTATTTTTGCTTTATTAATTTTACTGTCTTCTTTCTTTGAGTTCTTAAGGTGGGGCCTCTATTACTAATTTTAGACATTTTTCTTTTATAATATAAGTGCTTAAAACTACATATTTTTCTCTAAGCATTCCTTTAGTTGTATCTTGCAGATTTTGATGTGTGTGTTTTCATGTTTATTCAACTAGAAATATTTACTCTACCCCGTGATTTTTTTTTTCTTCCTGAGTTACTTAGAGGTATGCTCTTTAATTTTAAATACCTGGGTATTTTCAAAGTTATTTCTATTATTGTTTTCTAATATAATTTCATTGTAGTTAGAGAACATACTGTGATTTCTTTTCTTTTAGTTTTTAAACTTTTTAAAATTTATTTTTAATTGACATATAATAATTGTACATATTTATGGGGTACAGAATAACATTTCAATACATGTACACACATTGTTAATCAAATCAGGCTAATTAGCATATTTATTACTGCAAATATTTATCATTTCTTTGTAATGAGAACATTTAAATGTCTCTCTTCTAGCCAATTGGAAATATACACTAAATTGTTAATTTTAGACACCTAGCCCTACTATAGAATATTAGAGATTATTCTTCCTATCTAGCAATAATTCTGCTTGATTTCAATACTTGTTAATCTATTGAGACTTCTTTTAGTGCCAAACATATGGTTTATCTCTGCAAAGGACCATGAGCACTTGTAAAAAGTTTGTACTCTGTGGCTTTGGGGTGTATTTTTCCATAGATATAAATTAAGTTGGTTGATAGTGACGTTAAGCAACTGAACTTCTATCTATTACTTTACCTGTTATCACGATCAAAGGACTGACATCTCTATAATTATGCATTTGTCTTCCTTTTTCCTCTTTTGCTCGGTCAGTTTTTCCTTTAGATGTTTTGATAGTTGAAAGTTAAACCAACTAGAAACACTTTCAGGTATTTTAAAGTTCTGATAGAAGCTCAGATAGGTCATCATCTACAGGTGCAAACTGCTTCGAGAATTAGAAAAAAGTCTTCCTAATTGGGTGTGCAGGTGTGGGAGGGAGGGAGCGTATAGGGAAATAAACCAATCGGTAGAAAAGTCAGGCAAGAAGCAGTCATCACGGAGGTTTTCTTATACTTTGCAGAAAACGGTAGCGTAGCGGGAAGGGTGAAGGTCCTAGACATATGCGGTGTTATGGCCCAGCAAGTCTTCAGTCAAGTGTAAGAGGGGATCAGCAGAAGGTTTTACTGCAGGCGCAGATATTGGAGTGCTTGCTAGGCATAACAGCTGATTGGAGTAAAATATCAGGGCAAAAGGCTCATTTTAGACGTTGGGTCAGTGCAGTGAGGCAAGGCTGAGAGACATAAGGTGCAGATGCTCAGTGCTCCTTATGAATAATAGCAGATGTCAAGTCGGAGAACAGATTAATGTGGGTAGCAGATATGATGCAATTGATGTCACAGGTGTGGGGGGGTGATAGTCGGCCTCAACCCATCCAGTCCTCCTCCTAGGCTCTTGACTTTGCCACAGGAAAGAATTCAAGGTCAGAGTCACATTAGAAAGTGAGAACAAGTTTAATATAACAGATAAGAAATACAGTCTCCATAGAGAGAGTGAGGCAGAGCTCCAGAGACTGAGCAGGGCCCACACCAAGTTTAACATGAAAGTAAGTTCAGTACAGACATCAAGTCTAACATAAAAGCAAGAAAAACATACTTCAAGTTCAGTACGGGGTGCAGGTTGGCTCAAGAGAGTGAGCAGCTGCTTGCTGAAAGTAAGTTTGATACAAAGTAAAGCACACACACTTCAGCTGGTAAAGCGTAGGCTGCCTACGGGAAAGTGAGCAGCAGCCCTACCCTCTGCTGGGATTTTGCTTTTTATAGTTTATCTAATGAATATTCAATGAGGGGGGTGGCTCCCAGTTACACAACAGTCTTGTGTGTACTCAGTTGGTCACTTCCTGGAGAATGTTCATTGGTCAGACCCTATCACATGCACCAGGCATATTCAAGAATATTCTGTGCTCTCAGTTGAGCATGGCGAGCTGCTGGATTTGCATAAACCATCCCCTTGTGGTCTCATTTTCCAGGGTTGGTGCTGAAAATAGGTCTCATTGGCAACAGTAACTTTCCTCCAGGGGAGACCCCAGAGGAGGGGGACTGAGACTTCAGGGAGTGGCTGGAAACCCAGAGGCGGGTTCTGAATCCTGAACCCAGGGAAACCGAGCACCTCCTAAATCACAAAGAAGAGGCCACTAATTGTTGATTCAGGCATTCTCGAGTTTAACTCTTGCTTCCATGACTTATTACTTCACACACATTTTGTGCTTTCTGTTTTCTCATTTTTAAAACTGAGATGTGCTATCTGTGTCACAAGGTGGTTAGATGTAAACGTCATATAATTTAGTATGTAAAAGCATCAGCCTAGCACACAGCAGGTTTTCTACAAATGCTGGATTCCTTTCTTCCTCCAGAAAACTGGATTTAAGATAAGTATACAAAAGAAGAATATAAGGCTTTGAGGCATTTATGCTATGTTGAGATAAAGAACTGTTTTTATAGTAACTGTGTTCCTTGAAGTCTGAGGTCTGGAGATATTAACGAAAGCATTTCTCTCTGCTGGAGAAGTGAACTCCCACTGCAGGGTGAGGGTAGTGTCATTTTTAGGCAAATACCTCCACCTGCCCATGATTGCTTTTCCCCCAACTGGTGGTTTTTATTGAAGAGCACATCCAAATGCCAAAGGCTACTGACAATTTTGCCCTATGATTCTCCTGCCCATGGGGTGGGCATTGCAGGTGTTGGGGGAGGGGATATTCCTATAGCCTCAGAGTGACTTAAGGGTTGATTTTTCTTTTCCTAATTCCTTACTTCACTCATTTTAGTAGAAATTCTTACTTGCTTACGGAAAATGAGAAAAACTCTATAACCATTGCTTACCATCTATCTTTAGTTATCTGATAGGGCTCCAATGATCATCCTCATGAATGCTATTGCATGCACCCAATACCCAAGCTTTTGCTTTATTACCTGGCACCTCTATATTCTCATTCTCCTAACTCATCCTCCTTTGTGGCCCCCATTTCACAACCATGTGCTTTCAACGAATCAAGAGTGATGGCACATTACGCAGAGCTGCCCTTCCACCATCTCCCCTGTCCCCGCACAACTGTGGTTAAATTGTCTTTATTTTGCTATTTTACTGACTGCCAAAGACGAATGCAATCAGGACTGATAAATGCTGAAGTGCTTCCATTAACCAATCAGAGGCTGTCACTGCTGTCAAGTTTGCCCTGAGAGAGGCCATTTTTGGTAGCTTAGAATTCTAGTGTCTATGTCCATTGGGGATAGATGCATTTTAGCCTGTTAAAAGGTTTTTCGACTCTGCAGTTAGTTGTAGAAACTAGTTCTACGAACTCAAAAAACTCCTTTCTGTGCCTTTCAAAATATAAAACAGGTTTGGTAATTTTCTTGTTGTTCTTTGCTTGTTCTAGAAGGTGATAACACTTACACATCCTACACATGTGAAGAAACAAGCTTTGAAATTTCACACTTGTAGATAATCAAAGAAAGCAGGAGGGAGAATTTGCAGCAATCTGAACGCATCAAGAAACAATAACAGTTGACAGGGCCGCAATGAGTGACACATGTTACTGAGTGATTCTCTGCCGCTCAGTGGCACCAAGTTTGACATTTAAATTGCAGGCAGCCCTGGGTCCATTCCAGGAGCTGCCCGTGGTTGAACGCAGTTCTGATCACTTGCTTGAGGGGAGCAGTGGGGGTAAAGTGGAGGAAAAAAAAAAGAAAAATCAAATTGTTCTCGGAAATCATGTTTAATGTAGAAATATGGTTAATATTAAAATACAATCTGCAGTTTTCAAGTATTCTATTCCTCAAGGAAAATATTTCCTGTTTAAGGGGCAGGAGCAGTAAGCTCTGCCTTATTACATCACTTCCTATGTCAGGCCCAACTGGCATTCAAAATGTATGACCATATTGATAATGCTAATTTCAAAATGATGCTCCCCCCCCCACCCCTTTGGGTAAAGGGTCTGGGCAAAATTCCAATCATATGGATCAATTTAGCCTTAGACGGGGCTGGCCAAACTGCTATTTCATGCACTATATAGAATAGAGCTCTTCCACATGCTCAGGAAAAGTAGCCCGTGTCTCCTTTCTACTCATAGCATGACAATGGTATTTCCAAAAGTTTCCCAAGAGAGCAGCTATCTCATGGGTTTCAGAGAAGGGAATGTCAGCAGCTTCAGGAAGAAGAGAAACCACATCTTTCTCTACACACAGGCAGCCTCCAATGCTTGAATTACTAGGGAGTTAGACACTGATTTTCTGGAACTCAGCTTCGTGCCATGTTCCAATCAACTTGGTATTTTCCCCGGAGGCTTGGCTGGCTTTCACTGCAACGGCTCTCATCACCAGGAGGACAGGAGGATATAACCACTGGTATTTGTCCTCCTTTCATCCAATTTTTTTTTTTTCCTGCAATGTCTTAAAACACTAAAGCTGATGCCTTCTTAGAATGAAGTCTTTTCAAATATCTGTCCTCCACATAGTTAGTCAGCATTGCTACCTTTTTGTTAGATAAAAGCCACTAACAAAAAATCAATATGGTATCACCCCACTCTCTAGACCAGAAGGAGGAAATTTCATTTGTCTTGAGTCCCTCTGGTCCTTGAGAGTCACTGGGTGACCTGCTAGGTAGAGCTGGTCATCCTCACGGTGGAGTAAGTAGTGCTCTGATAACGTGTCAAGAGAGAAAGTTTACTTCCATCAAGGCACCACTAATTCACCCTCTTTTTTTTTTAAGGCTTTTCTCCTGCAGAAAATATTCTGCTCATATTTATTGTTTTTTCCATTAATTCAGAGATATTAAGTGAACTTCTTTTGTGCTCACATTAAGCTTAGAGCCCACATTTTGCGATAGCGTTGGATGCTACTCAAATGCCATTAAAAACGGAGACTTTATTCCAACCTCTTTTATTTGTACTTTTAACTCCTCATAATGCCCAAATTTCAAAATGCACAGTTAGTGGAAGTACATTGAATAACTAGAAATTATGGAATTACTTCGGTACAGTTTTATTTATAGTTGCTAATTGATTGAAGCCTGCTAGCTGACACCAGACACAGTTGGTTGCCAGAGAAGGCATGCATTTAGCTATATTGGCTTATGGTTTTTTCTATCCTAGCTAATTGTAGAACATTTAGCTATTTAGCTAAAGAGGCTTTGCCTGGTCACTGAGGGCAAATCAGTGCTCATTTTTCCTAATGATTATTTCCTTGTCTTAATGTTAATGGGCTACCGACAGGATCACGGCAGATTAATTGGTGTAATAACCACCCAATATATCTCGGTAACTTAATACAATAAAGACTTATTTCTCAATTACAGCACATCCACATGAAGGTCTGAAGAGGTTCTCTCTTCCACAAAATAATTCAGGGATCCAGGTTTCTTTATCTAGTGGCTCCGATATTTTTTGAATGCAACTGGATCCTCTACAGTGGTTGAGAAGAAAAGGGAGAGATGGAATACAGCAAAGGTATACTTGTTCCTTGTTGCTGTTTTCTGAAGATGACACCTGCCACTTCTACCCACATTCCATTTTCTGAGTAGTGTTCATACAGAACCAATTGGATGTAATAGAAGAGGTAGAATATATCCTAGAGGCATAGGCATGCTGGTAAAGTTTTGACAACTGGGCCTCCAGGAAAAAAATAATCCCTGATTTACAACATTTGTCATTTTTCAGAATGTAAATAACTCCCACCATTGCCAATTTCAAGCTACCAATGGAGAATCACTAAATTTGGGCAGAATCGGGAAGAGATGTGCAGAATCAGCAGAATTGGGAAGAGATGTGCGTACTCAGCTCCCACAACCAGTATGACAGTAATTGAGCTCACCACTGCCTGGCTGGGAGTGTGCAGAGGAAGCCTCAAATGCAGACGCCAGTGTGTGCAGCAGTCCCTATTCACTTACTTGGGGGAAGACATTGTGTAAGATTGGGCGAGACAGACACAGACATGAACTTTGCTCCTGATTGCTTCTAAGGAGCTCATCTAATGCATCCTTACAATTTTCCGGGCACCTTTTCAAGTGATCTGTATTTACCTTAAGAATGCTATAAAGTAATTATTATTTTTATCTTCATTTTACAGTCTAATGGAGACTCCAGGAGACAGTAAATTGATTCTGATTAGAAATCCATAGTAAGCCTTTTGTAAAAGAGGTAGAAGAGAAGGGCCGTGAAGAAGATTTTGATAGGTAGGAGTGAGAGAGAAAATGTAGGGGTGCGTTTGGGTGTTTGGTGGGGATGGTGTTCTAAGCTAAGGGAGCAGGACAGTGAATATAAGATGTGAAAATTTATGATGTAACAAAGATATTCATGTTCTTTGACAATCTAACCCCACTTCTGGGTATTTATCAGGAAGAAAATAATTTTAACACAATGTAAAATCATTTTGTATGCATACACAAGCTATTATTACCCATTTTTTGTAACAGATCAGCTGAAAGGAAAGCACAAACCCAAAAGAAGATGTTTTAAAAAATTCTAGACCATCGGAATCATGATGACAATGATGGTGGTGATGATGATGATGGAAACAATTCATCTTTTTGGGGTAAAGCTCAGCAGAAAAGGGCAAGCATGACCTCACTGTATTGATCGGCTTACCTAAAGTCATTGTTGAACTATATTAAGTTAATAAAATAATAATTATCTGACTATTTAGAAACATGAAATATTTATCATAGATGAAAAATCAGAATATTAGATGGTAGGTAAAATCCGTATTCATGTTTAGAAGAAGAAGGAGGTGACTTGCAAAAAAAGGAAAACAGCAAATTTTGAAGTATGGAATTGCAGTTTATATTTTTCTAAAAATTATTAATATTCTATATCAGGCATCTTTATTAGAAAAATTGGTTATATAGAGTTAGATTTGGAGACTAGATCAGTGTGATTGGATGAATGAGTCAAAAAATTTTAGGACATATTGAGTCAATATGTCAGCAGGCTCTACCATTGCAAGCACCCTGTGGAACTGGACATTTATATCCAAATTGTGGCAAAACGTCAGAGTGCGCTATGGATTTAGGGATCATCAGACATTTATATCCAAACTGTGGTGAAACGTCAGAGTGCGGTATGGATTTAGGGATCATCAGATTACAGCCAAAACTAAGAGCAGTGGATAGAGAAGGTGGGGGGCCAGGTAGACGCTGAGGAAAAGGGAGAACAGAGGCCTAAGAAGAGGAACTTGGCAGTGATGGGAGGGAAGGGGTCAAGGCAGGAGACAGAAGACACGGACTTGACAACTGTTTTGATTTTCTTAAATACAGGGGAGACTTAAATATACTGTGGGTTAAGGGCCAGGAGCCAGAGAGATAGGAAAATTGAATATATAAAAAGACAGGAAGAATGATCAGCTTGGCAAGGTCAAAGTCAGAGGAGGATAAAAATCAAGAACTGTGGGGAAAACTTAAATTGTAAGGGAGTGAACACAAATTTTTTTTAAAGACAGGAGAAAATGAAGAAAAATGAGAGAGACATTTGGGAGAGGTATAAAGGGGATTTGAGAGATATTGTTGCTTTTTCAGTGTTGCGAGGGCAATGCAAATTGGGGATAACTATGTTAGCTGATGTCTGCAAAGGAGCTCAAGGTGAGATGAGAAGAAAAAGGTTACAGAAGAGAAAACCTGAGGAAACATTTTTCTATGATGATTTTATACAGAATAAATATTTATTTAAACATAGCATTTTCATGTGCTATTCAAAGAGAAAATGTAATGGGGAAATAAAGAAAAGAGCTGACAAAGGAAGATGAGACAAAGTAAGACAAAGAGAGAAAAGAGGAAGGTGTGTCTGTGGAGACAAGTGCTGGAGAACAATCACTACCCATTTACAGTTCTTTTTGCTGGTATTCCAATTTTTCGTTATATATTGCTCTGCATCTTCTAATCCAGAAGCTGCCTCATCCTTTTAACATGCTACAGTGTTAAAAGGTATGGGAGGTGAATATAGGCAACTTTAACTATTATTTAATTTGTTTGCATGGTAGCTTGTTACTAATCTGTCCTAACAGAGCCTGATAAGAATGAAAATACAATATCAGGCTATTGTAAACCCATTGAGATACCAATTGGCATCAATTTTATCCCTCGGTAAGCTTTATTAAGTGCTTACTAGATGCTAGACAATATTCTAGGCCAGAGGTTAGCAAACCATGACCCACGTAGTAGATCTAGCTCACTGCTTGTTTTTATAAAATTTTATTGGGACACAGCCATGCTCATTCATTTACATATTGCCTATGACTACTTTGGCACTTGACTGTATGGCCTGCAATACCTAAAATGTTTATTAAGTTGCCCTATACAAAAAATGCTTGCTGTATCCTGTGCAACAAGCCGTGCATCAGTAAATGCGGTAACACAGCTCATATGCTCATGGAGCTTTGTCTAGTGAGGCATTCGTTTTCAAGTGTTGACGGAAATTTTTATGTCTTGTTACTAAGCAATAGAAAATAAAATGTGATGCATTGAAAGGCAGTATCAAACTAATTCTCAACCATCGAGACTTGATGGTAAAAACCTAAAAAAAAAAAAAAAGGAATATAAAAACCCTCATTGAAGACTCAAGGCTTAATATATCCTGGTAGTATTGACGAGTATGTTGTTTTCCAGATGGTTTCCTTGTCCTTAGACAGCATCCTTCCACCCTTGTAAATCTGAGACTGCTGAAAGCGGTTTTGGTAGCATGTACCTTTCCAGTGCTGCTGAATAGCAGATGATAGAATACAAGGTGTTCTTGATCAGTTCCCAAATTCTCAAGGAATTTCCATGTGAGTCAATGTCCACTGTTCATTTTTAAAATATACCTTAGCAGAAAGAATGTAGAATAACCGAATTATGGAAATTGGAAAAGAGGCAGCTAGCTGCCTCATTTCATTAAATGCTTCCAGAAAGAGAAAGAGAGGGAGAGGAAAGAAAAAAAAAATCCTGTCTCAGCATGTCAGGTGCTCCCGTTTTTAATGCAGAACCTGCTCTTCTATTTGAGGATAAAAAAAAAAAGAAAGAAAGGCTAGACTAGACTGTTTTATCTTGTACTCCTTTGGAATTAAACACAGACAAACTTTGCATAACTTAGGCATGTCTAGCCCAAAGGAAAGATGGTTATTATAATCTAATACTTGAATATTGTCTCCATGTATTAAAATCAGGCAACTAGTAACTGAAGCAGCAATCAGCGGATGATATCCCAGCCTGACACAAAATAGTGAGAAATAACTGCATCAAGAAAGCACGATTAGTACTTTTTAAAATGTAACTGACTCTCTTTATGCTCTAATTTCCAAATTAATAATTTGTTAAAATAAAAGCTTCTGATATGACAACTGTCATTAGTGGCCATATACCAAATTGTGTCACAATTCTTTTATGTCTTGTTTGACTTCTGTGTTCACAGTCCAGAGACATGACTTTGGAAAGAAAAGGGCTTGGGAGAATTTGCTGAGGAGGGTGTGATACCAAAGATAGGCGAAAATATTTTAGATATGTGCCTAGCTGTTTTGAATGAATTCAAACTTCGGGGCTCAGTTAATTTGCTTCCTGCAGTATACTGACAGCACCGGCAAGTAAATAAGTTCACAGATGTCTGGTATCTGTGAAGAAATGTGGAGTATGGGAAGAAGGCCTGAAGACTGTGTACAGGTGAACATTCCAAAGTTCAGTGTGGATTCTTTAAGCTCTCAGAAGTATTAAGGAGCCCTAGCAACCAATGTGACTTCATTGGCAATGAGTAATGTCATGCCAAACACAATTTCTCCTTGACAAGTCTCTAGAACTTTGTAACAGGACGATATGGCAGACTTAAATGTATTTGGTCTTTATTGTGACATTTAACATTATTCAGATGATGTTCCAGTTAAAGAATGCTGAAGTTATATGCATCCATATCTATGCAGATGCCCAACTGAAAGATAACTGAACCATGTAAAGTAGAAATTATTTATGTAGCTATGTATTTCAGTCAAATAACATGTGCATAGAGAATTCAATTCATAGCTTTTCCTTTTTTCTTTTCACTCTTTCACCTGTATTAATGTGTATGTTCCTTGCCTTTCCATACTTTACCTAAATGATAGCTTTTATAAAGCTTTTTGCCAATGGAAAGTTAGGGAAAACTTTGTAAATTTCTTGGCTTATAATGTTGAAAGAGAAGTTCAGGACCAGAGTTGAGCCTGTTTCTTATGGAAAACAAACAACACCCCCCCCCCCAAAAAAAAAAAAAAAAAACAGTAGGGGAAGCTGAAAATGTGTACATACATTTACATTTTATCAATTAATAAAATCCTAATTATTTTATTTATAATTTACAAATCTACCAGGGTCAAAAGGATGAGAAAATGGAAGGGTTTCGTGTGGAAAATCTTAAAAAGTATCACAAGACTCTAAATTTAAGATGCACATTTATGTTAGGTTCACATACGTGATACTAACTAACTTCTGTATGATATAACACAGAGACTGCTTATAATAATACTACACAATATTTACTTAAGATTTTAATGTATTTTCAGACATTAATGATGGTGTTATAGCATAACAGCCTGTGAAGTTGTAGCGTGGAATATAAAGTAAACTTTGTTATATTATCTAAACACAGAAGGTTTCATTTTCTGATGAAAAGATTACAGGACTGGATAACAAAATAGCTATATTTTAAAATTATTTTACGACCTATAACCTGCACAAATTTTTGTTTGACTGCCATGACTCATCTTTTCTACATTGGGGGAATGACAATAATTCTATTTCATATAGGTTGGTTACCATAAAAAATTAGCTAGACAGGTCTGCTGCAAGAAAGAAAGGCATTGTAGAGAAAAGCATTTGTTAAATTATTATGATGTATCATGAAATGTAACCAACTTTATAATTAGTCTAGAAGGTACTTATATTCCTTCTGTTATTACTGCAATGCATTAATTTTACTCAATGTAGAACGAACGGGGAAAGACAACTAGATTTTCTTTCCAGATGGTATGAAAACAGCAAGGTCAGACTTGAAGAAAGGCTGTCCCTTTTTACAGGGAACTTAAAATTTATCACCTCTCATTTTGGTTATAAAACTTGTTTTTCATATTTTTCCCTGGATTCTTTGGCTTATGATCCATGGCAATGGAAATGTATAGATCCTAAAATCTGATCTGCTTTTTCTCATCGGCTAAGCACTGATGGCCTGCCTCTTCTCCTAGATTTTTATTGATTTCTTTTTGGGTTTCAGATCAGCACAGGAATATGCTGGAATACCAGCATTTACTGGCAGAAGTGGAGAGCAAGCAGCTCATTTTTCAAGGACTTTACAGTCTGTTCTCTGCCTTAACCTGCTCCAAGAGTAAGTTCTCCTACGACTTCTCAATATTTTCATAATTAGCTGCCCAGAATTTTCATAATTTGTAAACACAGTAAAATGGCTGTCAGACATTTAGTCCCATAAAAGTGGAGGGGGAAAAAAGACCAACTTCCTTAAACCACTTACATTTGACTTGGGGAGAAAGCTGGGCTCCTGCCCAAGCAGTTAAATGATCAGGCGCACGACTCAAAGTGATTTTTCTTGAGGTGTCACTGCCACACACAACTACCATGTGTTCTCTGTTGGCTGGGGCTGGCCTTGCTGATCTTCCAGGACTCTGAAGGCTGTACCCCAGCCCCAGTTTTACATCCATTTTTCTCTGCCAAGGTGAAGGCGGCAAAAACCACACATGTTTTTCTTTCTCCCCTCTCTCGGTGAAGCTGGTTGCCTCCGGATGAAGCATCTTCCACGTCAGTGAGTGTTGGTATGTCACCTGGCACAATGGCCAGGGTGGATATGACTCATGGTGGGAAACACACAATGGAAAACAAGGCTTCACGGTAACTCAGGTCGAAGCCATCAGACAACAGCACCTTCCATGTGCTGGGCCCAAGCTGCTCGCCGACGAATTGAAATTTTGAGCAAGAAAATGTTAGTGAAAGTTAAGAGCAAGAGCAAAGGAAGATGGAAAAAATCATGGGGTACAAAAATAATTTCTGGTAATGGGTATGCCCCCAGTATGAATCTGGTCCTTCACATCAGGGGCACAAGGGGTGACAAGTAGCAGTGTATCTCATGAATATTCTTTTTTTTTTTTTTCCTTTTTTGTCTTTTTTCGTGTCTGGCAACGGATCGCAACCCTCGGTCCTTCACATCAGGGGCACAAGGGGTGACAAGTAGCGGTGTATCTCATGAATATTCTTTTTTTTTTTTCCTTTTTTGTCTTTTTTCATGTCCGGCAACGGATTGCAACCCTCAGTGTCGCGCCTGTACCGGACCGGGACCGGCAACGGGATCTCAACCCTCGGTGTTGCACCCACACCTCGCTCAGCCAGTATGTGGGATCTGAACCCTCGGCGGGAGCGCCGCCGCGCTCCCAAGCGGCGCACTGTATAAAATATATATAAAAAAATTGACTATGCCATCTTTCAAAAGTATTTTAAAAAAACCAAAACACCAAAGTCAATTAAGCACAAGTTTTGCAACATTAGGGTTAGGTCATATCTCCCAACTTCTCAAGACTCTTTAGGAATTTGCTTTGTGGTTCCTCCCCTTGTCTGGGTCTGCTGCATAAACACACGTGAGATCCTGGTTTTGAAAGCAGGGCGGCACAGAAGGAGCTATGCCATTGGGTAAAGGACCAGCCACGGCCAACACCTCAGCCAAGCATGGAAGGAAGAAAACAATGTTCTAAATTCCCTTTTCTCCTGTTCTCAGAGATGTGGCTGGTGCCTCTTAGAGAGGAACCCCAACCAAGAACCAGAGAAGGAAGTCTGTGAAGCTTCTGCTGATCCTCCCAGGCACAGAGAGGTGTGGAGACTGGTGGTGGAGAATGGATCTGAAAGGGCACAGTGGAAAGCTGGCACAGATGTTATGTCCCTCGTCATCACTAGGAACAACACTTTGTATACATTCTATTTTGTTGATGTTAATACTGCTAAACGACCTATCTACTGGAGAGACATAAAGTCCTTTTCCCCTCTCCTTTTATGTTCTATATATTTCCTACCTATACCTTGTTTCTTTTGCCAGTTTAGAAGATATAGACTGCATTTCTTTATTGGGCATTCGATTAACCTACAAACAATTTTTTTTTTCCTAAAAAGCCTGAACTTATTTAGTTACTACCGTTATCTCAAATATGCTAAGAACCTCAGCACACGGTAGCAGCATTTTGCATACCTCTCCACACCAACCTTATTAGATCTAGACTTTTATTTTTAACCTTCTTAATGCAGTAAGTATAATTAGTTTCCATTTGATTTTCTTTCCATTTCCTGACATCTATGTGATTGATAGTTTTATTTCTTTTTTTTCCTGACCTTTTTGGAAGCTCAAATTACATGTATTTTTTTTTACTGATAACTGCATTTTAAATATACAGATATGTTTTTTAACCTCTTAGTTTTTTTTTTTTTGGTATCATTACCCTCTGGATAAGAGACTAGCCGACTTTAATTAACTCCGGAAATTTCATCCTCCTGTCTTCCGTATCATTGGTGGTGTTTCAAAATGTAGTTGCAACATGCTTAACACAAACACACAGATTAATTTATTAATCAATTCTGGTTTCCAACATGTTTACTTGGTTTTTCTCATTTTTGTTTCTTACGTCTTATTTCTTTTCTCTGAGTTCTTTTATTTAGTGGAAGAGCACAATCTAGCAACTTTGAAAAAAAAATCTTTGGGAGTATTTATGTCTGAATATATCTCTATTTTTCCTCCATTCTTGAGTTTCTTTTCTCTGAGTTCTTTTATTTAGTGGAAGAGCACAATCTAGCAACTTCGAAAAAAAAATCTTTGGGAGTATTTATGTCTGAATATATCTCTATTTTTCCTCCATTCTTGATAAATGATAGTTCTTTTGAAAGAAATTTGTCATTTCTCTTTAATATTATTGTCACCATTTATTCGGTCTTACTGTTGAGTATGATACGTCTAGCTGAGGTATTTATTCTCTTCTGAAGATAGTGTGCACATTTAGTCTGAGGATTCGTGCATTTATTTTTCCAATTCTGGAGAACTCTTTGTATTGTTTCTATAAAAATTTCTTCTTTGCTATTCTCTCTGTTCTTTGTTTCCAGGTCTTCCCTTTTACCCATCCCTTTTAATGCTCTAGGTATTACTAACTAATTCATTAATTCTCTTTTAGACCAGATCAGGACTAAACTTCATACTGTGTAATAAGTTTGCGTATATTTTATTTCCCGATATTCTTTTTTATGATTCTCAATTATTTTTATATTTGTCTATTCTAGATTCACACCTGCCTGCTTTTACTTCAAATTTTTCTTTTTTTAATGAATGTTTTTCACTACTTTCTATGGCTGAAGATTTTCAACATACTTAATTTAAAGTAATTTCAGATTGCTCTATTATTTGCATTTTTGTAAAGATTCTCTTGATTACAGTGTTTGCTGTTTTGAAATGTAAACTCTTCTTATATGCTTTGAAATTTTAGATCGAATACATGGCTTAGGTGATGGGTGTTTTTGTTTCTGTCTCTGGATCTCCTGTTCCTATTCAGTAGTTCTGAGAATGACTCTTCTTGCTCACTGAGGTTTTACCCTGGTGACTCTAATATGTGATATTGGAAGATGCTGATAGTCGCTGAGTTTGCAGTTGGTTGGATGTAGGTCCTTGTCTCTCTCTCTGCCTGCTCTGCTCCTGCCCATGTCGCCAGGCAGCTTCGTATAAGCTGTGGTCTCAGGAAGCAATCCAGTCTCTTTCCATGTATGGTGGTACCTTACACAAACCACTGGCTTTGCATAGTATGTGTGATACCAGTTCTCCACCAGAGGAATTCGTGGTGTCTCTATTCAGCTACAGAAATCAAACTTCAGCCATAATGCTGTTATTTTTATTCCTTGAGCTCAGTGGTACGAGTTACTTATCCTCTTCTCACTATGATGTGTTTCTGTTCTATTTCTAGTTCATAGAAATGTTCACTAATATGCTTTTTCTTCTCTTTAATATTGTTACCAATCATTGCTATGTATTTAGAGCTACAAAACATGGTCTTTGCACCATGAGAACTGGAAGTCAAAGCCCATCATTATTTTCATTGTCACAGACATCTGCCGTGGATTGGGCAATGAGGTAATCTATGCCTGGTGTAGCTTCAGTTAAAATGTGGGATCAGAAATCAAACGATGGTCTCCTTCTTGGACCCTTGTGCAGTGGTACTGTTCCTTTTGCCTACAGACATTTCTTATATTACACCTGCAGCAATTGCCTGACTGTAACATAACTTTCTGTATCCATGGTTGTCTCCTGCAATAGACTGTGAGACATTTGAGACCAGTAGTGTATGTCCCCAGCACATGGCAGGGCATCTGGTTTGGCAGACACCAATCTTAATAGCATCAACGAACAGATGAATGAACGAATGAGGAATTAACGAATCAAGGGATATGAGAGTGAATGAACCCAGATCCTTCTCCCCTTTTCCTCACTACTCTTTCTCTATTCTCTTCTTTATCTCTGTTTTCCACTTTCTATGATCCAGAGCATTCTAGAGCCTTCTGACTATTTCTCTATATTTCTTAACTGAAGATAAGAGAATGATCTGGTCTTCTATTATATTTATGAATATTTTCCTTAAATCAATTTATTTGGTATTTGAATTCTCCCTTTAACTCTAGTCCTATATCTTTAATTCTGGGACTATTTCACTTACAAGTTTAAAAGCATCTTTTCTAAGAAACCAGCTTCTGACTGATGGCTTCTGAATGTCTGTCAAGAGCACTGTTCTTCTCTCAGTCAACCATAATCAACATGTCAGAGCCACCTCATACACTGGATTCTACTGAGTTGTCCTTCCTGACACTTTGCACAATTATTCATTGTACCTTCACTAACACAAAACTAAATAATAATGATCGTCATAATAACATCAACAATAAATTTCCACTAGTAATAGCTAAACTTCTGTCAAATGTTTCCCATGGATCAGGTGATATTCTAAGTGTTTTGCATTTTTGAGAGATGCTGTTACTGATAGTAATATTAAAATTTTTATTTTATAGATGAGAGAACTGAAGCACAGAAGTAGAATCTTAGCTTAGTCTTTATTATATCAGTGTTATTACAAGAACTTTCCGATTGTTCCCACCTATAGTGTTGGAACAGTCTATTCACACAGAAATCTCAATATTCCAGACTTGCTGGGTCAGTGATTTTCAGTAGAACTTCTTTACATGAAAGGCATCTTTTCATTTCTGACCAGTAAAAGATAAACTGACCATTTTTCAAATTTACAAAGTAGCCAACATTCTCCAAAATGGAGATTATGTACTTGTTTGTATAGGTAGAAAGGGTTTGAAGCTTGCCTAGATCCTAGAAGTTGTGCCTGGTTTTGCTGACATTAGAAGTCACTCAGGCTTTCTTTAAATTTTGTTCTACTATGTTTTCATGCTAAAACAATGTGTCATTAGTTCTGAGAGCTGAGAGAAGGAACTTGTTTTGGCCTCCATTGTAGATGTTTTCCTGAGTCAAAATTCTATCTACCAACTAGGTATTATTTTTCTTCCTAACAAAACTTGAATTACCCCTGCAGAGAAGAACCCCTAAGTCCTCTTCCAAAAAGTATAATGCCTAGAATCAGTTAAAGATGGATGCTTCTCTACATCACCAACATTTTAGCAGTCCCCCAGAATTTAGAAAAACTGGGAGGTTATCAGGCTAAGACCTGAGACCCTTTGACATGAGCAAGGTTATCAATCTGGTGGTCTTCAAAATTCATTGTCCTCTGTCCATAACTATACACTCGGTGTTCTAACACCTACTGACCTATAGAGGCCCCAGTCTCTCTGCTCATAGGAAGTCACTTCTCGGAGCCATGTTGTAAAGGAAGCTCAGAACACATGGAGGAAAGTATGACTATTGCTAAAACCTGGCCACTGAGAAATTTGAACCTAGGGGAGCAATTCTAAGAACAAGCCTCATATCGGTAGACCAAGATTTTCCACCAGAATTAACTGGTGACATCTCAGCTCCACCCCTTATGGTAAAGGTGATCTGAAGAAGGTGCTGGTGTCCTCAACAAATTGGAATACTTAATAGATTCTTACTCAGGACCTAGGTCAGTGGTTTGCAACCTTTAGCCTGCATGCATCAGAATTACCTGGAGGGCTTGTGGAAACTCAGATTGCTGGAACCCATCTCCAGTTTCTAATTCAGTAGGTTTGGAGTAAGCTAAAAATTTGCATTTCTCAGTTTCCAGGTGCCACTGATGCTGCTGGTCTGGAGACCCCACCTGACCTGAAATTTCTACAACTTCTACCTTACAGCCCTTACATTTTGTTTGTTTGTTTTTGTTTTTTTGCACAGATTTTTTTTCTAATTGTGTTATCTTACACTTTAATTTTTCCTTCCTTCCTGGGCTCAGTTATTTTCAGTGAAAATTTAGTCACCTGATCTTATTTAGTATTATCCTAACACAATCATGCCATGTTGTTTTTGTCTAAAATGCAAATCTGATTATTGCCTAATTAAAATCTTTCAAGTATATTTCATCTGCTTAGAATATATTATAAGGGCAGCCTCCTACCTATCTCTTCAGCTTCCTATTTGGGGGCTTCAGAAATATAAGGAACTGAATCAGTTAGCTCTTGATGCTTAATACACCACCCCAAAACTCAGTGGCTTAAAACAATAAACATTTGTTATTGCTCATGAGTCTGTGGGTCATCTGGGCAGATTTTCTGGTCTTAGCTGGACTCACACATATGTCTGTGGTCAGCTAGTGGTTGGGTAGGCAGTTCTGCGGATCTTGGCTTAGCTGTTTCTCATGTTTAGGTGTCGGCTAACCATGGACTAGTCTAGGATGGCCTCAGCTGAGGCTCTCTTCCATGCGGTCTCTCATCATCTCCAGGCTGGACCAGGCTGATAGTCATGCCAGTGGTAGAATTCCAAGAGAAAGAACAGGGACACTCAAGGTCTCATGTGGTCTAGGCTCAGAACCAGCACGTTATTACTTCTGTCACATTCTATTGGATAAAGCAATTCTTGTAGTCAGAGTGGGAAGACTTTACAGAGTTGCAAAGCAAGGAGCATGGATCCAGGAACATCATTAACTGGGACACTCAATGCAATCATCCTGCCCCAGTAAACAAAATAAAATGTGCTTAAAACTTACACAGATTATCTCACATGATATGAAGCCAAGATGCAGTGTAGACTACAAACATGGTTGACTAAGTGTCTCAATAATGTCGTCAAGAACACAGACACTCTCCAACTTTTCTCTCAGCTATTCTCAGTCTTTTGGCACATCCTTAGGCTGGCTCATTTCAAGGTCTCAAATAGCTATCAGCAGTAATGGAAGAAATATGCTTCAGTATTCATAGTTGGTGGATTCTTTTATCCAGGAGCTCAATTGGCGCATCCTTAGGCTGGCTCATTTCAAGGTCTCAAATAGCTATCAACAGTAATGGAAGAAATATGCTTCAGTATTCATAGTTGGTGGATTCTTTTATCCAGGAGCTCAGAGAAGACCTCTCCTTATGTGACGTTAGGTTGCAAGTAAGAGACTTTTATATCAAAAGTGGCTTAAACAACTGAGGCCATTAATATCTCATACACAAATATGTCTAGAGTTATCTCATATATGAAGATGAGAGTTATGGCAGATCTGAGCTAGGCTAATTGGGTTAATAATGTCATAAAGAAGTCAAATTCCTTCCATTTTTTCTCTGTCGGTTTCAGTGCTGACATTCTCTTTTCTCAGGCTATAACTCTAAGCATTTTGTCCCTACCCCCCAAAATGCAGGAAGAAAGGATATAGGGGAAGAGAGCTATCCCCATGCTTTCTCTCTTTATAATAAGTAGAAAACTCTATCTCATAGATCTCTGAGCAGATTTCTCTTGGTGTCTACCTGGCTATATTAGAACAAGGGAAGCTGAGAAAATTAGCATCTGTACCCACTGTCTCACTCACGGGAGGTGCATCAATTTTCTGTTGCTTATAATGGAATACCTGAAACTGGGAAATTTGCAAGAAAACAAAATTTATTTCTTAGAGTCTTAGAGGCTGGGAAGCTCACAGTCCAGGGGCCAGATCTGATGAGGGCCTTTTTCTGGTGGGAAATCTCTACAGGATCCCGTGGTGACACAGGCAATCACACAGCAAGGATGGCAAGAGCTCCTTAATGTGCTAACTTTCTCTCCTTATAAAGTCGTAAGTACCACTCCCGTGACAACCCACTAAACCATTAACCCATCACTTCATGAGTGGATTAATCCATTTATGAGGGCACAGTGTTCATAATCCGATCACTTCTTAAAGGCCCCCACCTTTCAACACTGCCATAATTTGATTTCCCACTCTCTTAACACTGTTACAGTGGGGATCAATGAGTTTTGGGGGACATTCAATTCACAGCAGGGAGGAAACTATTTCAATATGAATGAAAGGACTAAAGATGGCTCTGTGTATGCAAAACTTTGTGTCTCACAAATTTCAGCATGCTAAAATGTTGTCTCTTTATATAAATATCTATATAACTCTAATTACTTGATGTCCATGCACTTGAATTAACTAGGTGATGGAGAGTGTAGATATTTCTTGTCCTTTATTACCAGAGGATAAATATGTTTCTGAAAAGTAGAAAGAAATTGGTGTATTCAGCTATTACTGGTAGATTAAGACATGAATTTCATTTGGAAAAAGATTTTATGCTAAAATGTTTATTCCTTGTGACTGAGTCTCATGTAAATGATACTAAACACTTATCCTCTGAGAAGTCAAGTGTGCAGTGTGGTTTGCCTTAGTTACCATCCTCTTGCAGGTAAGCCTTCCATGCATAGAACTTGTGTGTAGATGTGTCTAGGAGTCTGACATCAGTGAATTACACACCAGCCATGCTGTTCTGGCTCTGTCGGATGTGTCCCATTCTATCTTTCTATCGTTCGTCACATATCCATCAAATTCCTTTATGTAGAGCCCTCTTTTCTGGCTGCCTGTCACTTATAAAGAGTCATAAATTAACTCTAAGTTATATAAAGAAGTTGTTGAAGAAATACGTTAATCTTTCCAAGTTTTCCACTGCATCTAAGTGGGCTTATGCTCCACTTGAAGGACTAGATTGTTAAAAAAACAAACAAGCAATTTAGAGATACAGAGGTCTTCAAATCACTTAGAATGTAAGAAATATGAAAAACTACAAGAAAGGTTTTTGGGCAAAGACTTCCTTGTGTTGTGAAGATTTCCAATTCCATAGTGGTTTGAACAGATAGATTCACCGACTCCTAAAGAGTGCTCTCACTTTCTCCAGGTTGGAGCCTTTAAAGAACATAGCTAAGGGAAAACACTGAACACTGAAGACTCTGGCTAAGAGCATGTTACCAGATACTCTATCTTGCTTATTTTCCCCTAATGGAATATAAATGATGGGTTATGAGTCACCATCAGCATTCACCATCCTAAGCTCGACTATCAAATGCTGGCTTGGAGGAATGAGAGGTATGTGGAGCAGCAGAGGAGGCTGTATCAGAGAAGCCCAGAAACAAAGGGTACCTGAAGGTCAGTAAATGCTTCTACCCTGTTAGCTAAGCCGGAGCTTCCTCTTTGAGGGGGCTGTGATTTCAGCCTCTTCAGTTAGGAGCTTAGTTGAATAACAGGAATGATTAGTTCATTTCCCAGTCAGAGTTTATTGCTGCAGGAATGGTTTTAATATACCCAGGATTTTGGCTTTGTTTTTTGCTTTCAAACTCCAGCAAGTCGTGAATTGTTTATTGAATCTGTGTTGAGAAACAGAACCCAGAAATGAAGCTAATAATTGGCAAGAGTCCCAATCCTTGTGTCATTAATTAGGGTAAGGGGGATGTGGGGATAAGTTGCTGATTTGAATCACTTGTTTCCAGATCTTCTCTTGGGGGAAGGGTTATAATTAGGAGTTTTATTTTATTTTATTTTTTGGTAGGTAAACATAGAGATTGCATTAGGAAGCAGAAAATGATGCATGCTTAGTGGATATTTTGTTTCATTGGCAAATTAGCCAAAGGAGAATAAACCAAGTCTTTTCTTGATCATTGTATCAATCAGTCAAATGCTTGATATAAGAGAGCCTCTGAAGACAATTCACAGTAAAATAATTACTATGCTTAATATTTCACTCACCTTTTCCCTAGATAACTAGAAGCTGATGTTGCATCTTATGTGAAGGATGGGCTTATTCTACTGGAGAAGGAACAGTTTCCCAGGACCTTATGAAAGGGCTTGACTCATTCGTAGGAGGGGGAGGATCCTGACACTGTGACCCCCTAGGAGCTCTGCAGCTTAGAAATTTAGGTATTCATTGATAAGGTTTTCTTACTCTCATATTTTTTAATTCATAGAAATTTCCAAAGTTTCCCAATTCAGATTTGTAATAAATATGACCCTAATGTTAGCTAGCAAATGTCTGATATTTCTTATTTTCCCTCTAGGGGTGACATGGTAAATAGTAAACAGAAATAGCATTGTATTCTAATCTGATGGCTTGTTCTGGATGAGAGAATTTGTATTTCTTTCTAGATTAGTTACTTTGGGGATGAACTACTGCAAACAAAGGTAATCTTAGGAGATACTGTAATGTAAGACAATATAGCATGGAAAAAATACAAAATTAGAGTTCTAAAGATCGCTTTTATTTGTGAGATGGCCTCCATTTTTATATGCCTCTTGTAGCGTATGCAAGTGCTCTACTTTTTCACTTCGTATCCAGATGAAATATGGCATGTAGCATAAGGTCTCTGTTAGAAGTCCTGATAAGCAATGGCCTTCATGTTACCCTTTGCAAGATATTTACAGGAAAACTCAGGAGATTTTTTAAATTGAATGTATGGGTGTCTGGCAGGGTGTGGTGGCATTGTCTGATGCAGACTAACGGCAATGGGGCATGTGGCTGGAAAGCCCAGTGAAATCCCACAGGGATCTGTATTTGGCCTCTTGAAGTGCCACAATTGCTCACCACGCCCTGTCTGGGTTTGGAAACTCTTCACAGAGCAGGATACTCTCAGGCCGGTGCCTAAATGAGTCCCCTTCTCTGAATAGAAAAGGTAATGTGAAGTGAAATCCACTCCTCTTTCTAGAGTCTGGACTACTGGGACAGAGATGACGAACCCGGACACCCTCATGAAGCCTATTTCTTTGCAACTGGGATCGGACAGAGACTGGCATGGGAGTTGAAGCCTGTGTTTGGCAGGGCATCTAGAGTATCTTTATTCTGCAGCCTTGCCTTGGAAATGACTTCCTTATTTATATGAGCATTAGTACGTCTTTCCATCTACATTTATAGATATGATTAAAAATATACTGGTTCATAGTGATATCTGAGCAACTCAGCTCTATCCGTGGAATTGTCCTGAAAGTTTATAGAAAAGGTGTATGTGTATAAGAAAGAGATAAGGAAGAGAGAGAGAGGTTACTTGGCATAGGTAAAATCCTCAGACAAATTAGCAATTACCTACCAGAAGCTAGAGGGACCAGTTGACCTCCTCTGATTCCCGCTTTCCTCTTCTTCCCTTATTTAGGGGACCGTGCTTAAAATCTGGCTCTTCATAGATGTTTCTTTTAATATTACATTAGATTCATCCTTGTGGAATATTTCTTTGGAAAAGGGTCATGACATTCAGAATTAGACAACTAAAAATAAAATTACTTGGGTTTNTTTTATTTTATTTTATTTTTTGGTAGGTAAACATAGAGATTGCATTAGGAAGCAGAAAATGATGCATGCTTAGTGGATATTTTGTTTCATTGGCAAATTAGCCAAAGGAGAATAAACCAAGTCTTTTCTTGATCATTGTATCAATCAGTCAAATGCTTGATATAAGAGAGCCTCTGAAGACAATTCACAGTAAAATAATTACTATGCTTAATATTTCACTCACCTTTTCCCTAGATAACTAGAAGCTGATGTCGCATCTTATGTGAAGGATGGGCTTATTCTACTGGAGAAGGAACAGTTTCCCAGGACCTTATGAAAGGGCTTGACTCATTCGTAGGAGGGGGAGGATCCTGACACTGTGACCCCCTAGGAGCTCTGCAGCTTAGAAATTTAGGTATTCATTGATAAGTTTTTCTTACTCTCATATTTTTTAATTCATAGAAATTTCCAAAGTTTCCCAATTCAGATTTGTAATAAATATGACCCTAATGTTAGCTAGCAAATGTCTGATATTTCTTATTTTCCCTCTAGGGGTGACATGGTAAATAGTAAACAGAAATAGCATTGTATTCTAATCTGATGGCTTGTTCTGGATGAGAGAATTTGTATTTCTTTCTAGATTAGTTACTTTGGGGATGAACTACTGCAAACAAAGGTAATCTTAGGAGATACTGTAATGTAAGACAATATAGCATGGAAAAAATACAAAATTAGAGTTCTAAAGATCGCTTTTATTTGTGAGATGGCCTCCATTTTTATATGCCTCTTGTAGCGTATGCAAGTGCTCTACTTTTTCACTTCGTATCCAGATGAAATATGGCATGTAGCATAAGGTCTCTGTTAGAAGTCCTGATAAGCAATGGCCTTCATGTTACCCTTTGCAAGATATTTACAGGAAAACTCAGGAGATTTTTTAAATTGAATGTATGGGTGTCTGGCAGGGTGTGGTGGCATTGTCTGATGCAGACTAACGGCAATGGGGCATGTGGCTGGAAAGCCCAGTGAAATCCCACAGGGATCTGTATTTGGCCTCTTGAAGTGCCACAATTGCTCACCACGCCCTGTCTGGGTTTGGAAACTCTTCACAGAGCAGGATACTCTCAGGCCGGTGCCTAAATGAGTCCCCTTCTCTGAATAGAAAAGGTAATGTGAAGTGAAATCCACTCCTCTTTCTGGAGTCTGGACTACTGGGACAGAGATGACGAACCCGGACACCCTCATGAAGCCTATTTCTTTGCAACTGGGATCGGACAGAGACTGGCATGGGAGTTGAAGCCTGTGTTTGGCAGGGCATCTAGAGTATCTTTATTCTGCAGCCTTGCCTTGGAAATGACTTCCTTATTTATATGAGCATTAGTACGTCTTTCCATCTACATTTATAGATATGATTAAAAATTTACTGGTTCATAGTGATATCTGAGCAACTCAGCTCTATCCGTGGAATTGTCCTGAAAGTTTATAGAAAAGGTGTATGTGTATAAGAAAGAGATAAGGAAGAGAGAGAGAGATTACTTGGCATAGGTAAAATCCTCAGACAAATTAGCAATTACCTACCAGAAGCTAGAGGGACCAGTTGACCTCCTCTGATTCCCGCTTTCCTCTTCTTCCCTTATTTAGGGGCCCGTGTTTAAAATCTGGCTCTTCATAGATGTTTCTTTTAATATTACATTAGATTCATCCTTGTGGAATATTTCTTTGGAAAAGGGTCATGACATTCACAATTAGACAACTAAAAATAAAATTACTTGGGTTTCTAGCCTGATGACAGAAGCAAGATTGTCCCAGAGCTCGGTTTATTGGCAAATCTGATCAGCTAATTTAATTACAGTAATGATGGTATGAACATTAAAAAAATAAAATTACGTATGGGGGGGCATTGATTTTCTGCTTGCATTTTTTTTTTTTTTTTTGGATTTTGCAATCCAAACCCTTGACCTTGGTGTTAGAACACTGTGCTCTAACCAATTGAGCTAAATGGCCAGCCCTCTGCTTGCTTTTTTGTTTTGTTGCTGAAAAGAGCTGCTCCCATATTCTGCTTCCCAAGGCAATCTTTCTCAACTCTTCTAGCAGATTCTTTTCATATTTATCTACATATCTCTAATTAATGTTTGATAATATCGCTATTTCTTGGTTTTTGAGATTTAAGAATTATTTCTTGAACTCCCACTGTAGAATAGGAGAATCTGGCTATCCCTTTCCTCACCCCTTGTCCGTAAGAATCCTATCACCTTTTCCTTCCAGGGGAGTTATTTGGTAATTGTCATTAGATCAGTATTCATTTCTATATGGTTATTCACAGCTGAACCATATGGTATACTACAATCATTTTTCCTTTACAATTTTTTTTTGTTGTTGGATAATTGCCTTTCTTTTTTGTTTTCTTTGCATTGATTATTAATTCATATAATTATATGTTTCTTAATATGATTATAGACATTTGATAATCTATCCATTTTGTCTTCTGACCTGATCTTACAAAACATTCTGACATACTCCAGTCAAGCTTGATTGCTTTTTACTTTGGCTGCACAGCTGCTACACTGGGATTTCTCTTAACCATCTTANCATGACATTCACAATTAGACAACTAAAAATAAAATTACTTGGGTTTCTAGCCTGATGACAGCAGCAAGATTGTCCCAGAGCTGGGTTTATTGGCAAAACTGATCAGCTAATTTAATTACAGTAATGATGGTATGAACATTAAAAAAATAAAATTACGTATGGGGGGCATTGATTTTCTGCTTGCATTTTTTTTTTTTTTTTTGGCAATCCAAACCCTTGACCTTGGTGTTAGAACACCGTGCTCTAACCAACTGAGCTAAATGGCCAGCCCTCTGCTTGCTTTTCTGTTTTGTTGCTGAAGAGAGCTGCTCCCATATTCTGCTTCCCAAGGCAATCTTTCTCAACTTTTCTAGCAGATTCTTTTCATATTTATCTACATATCTCTAATTAATTTTTTTTTTTTTTTTTTTTTTTTTTTTTTTTTTTTTTTTTTTTTTTCTTTTTTGGGCACGGAAAAAAAAAAAAAAAAAAAAAAAAAAAAAAAAAAAAAAAAAAAAAAA
>NW_007735828.1:16478-18173 GCF_000696425.1 Galeopterus variegatus | reverse complement strand
TTTTTTTTTTTTTTTTTTTTTTTTTTGTCTTTTGTCTTTTTTCCGAGTCCGGCAACGGATCGCAACCCTCAGTGTTGCCCCCGTACCGGACCAGGGACCGCCAACGGGATTGCAAGCCTTGGCGTTGCTCCCGCGCCTCACTCAGCCAGTGAGTGGGAGCCGGTCGGTATGTGGGATCCGAACCCTCGGACGGGAGCACCACCGCGCTTCCCAAGCGGCGCACTATCCAGTGCGCCACTGGGCCGGCCCCTCTAATTAATGTTTGATAATATCACTATTTCTTGGTTTTTGAGATTTAAGAATTATTTCTTGAACTCCCACTGTAGAATAGGAGAATCTGGCTATCCCTTTCCTTACCCCTTGTCTGTAAGAATCCTATCACCTTTTCCTTCCAGGGGAGTTATTTGGTAATTGTCATTAGATCAGTATTCATTTCTATATGGTTATTCGCAGCTGAACCATACGGTATACTACAATCATTTTCCTTTACAATTTTTTTTTGTTGTTGGATAATTGCCTTTCTTTTTTGTTTTCTTTGTATTGATTATTAATTCATATAATTATGTTTCTTAATATGATTATAGACATTTGGTAATCTATTGATTTTGTCTTCTGACCTGATCTTACAAAGCATTCTGACATACTCCAGTCAAACTTGATTGCTTTTTACTTTGGCTGCACAGCTGCTACACTGGGATTTCTCTTAACCATCTTAATAATTATCTTCATCCTTTCCCAAGTTGGTTTTCTATTTTCCAGAACCCATGTCTTCTTTTCCCTACAGGGATGTTATGACAGTATGTATGAAGGAGTAAAATTTTGATACATTATACATCTGGAGATGTCTTGACTCTACCTTTATACTAAATTGAGAACTTAGCAGGACGTATATAATGTTTTAAATTGGAAATGATTTCTCTTAAAAATTTTGAAGACATTTATGCAGAGTCTTTTGGTGTTTCGAAGTGCTGTTGAAAAGTCTGTCATCATAGATTCCAGAAACTTTATATAAAACCCACTTTTTCTTACTACAAACTATGGAATCCTTTGTTACTTGCAAGAGTTGACATTTCAACATGGTGTATCTGGGGATGGGTCCATTTCATCCACTGTCCTGTGAACTCTCTGGACCCTTTAAATCTGTAAGCATGTCTCCTTCTATTCTGGGATGTTGTCTTGAAATATTTATCTGATTATTTTCTTCCTACTACTTCTACCATTTTATTTGTTCTCTGTTTCCAAGTTTCCCAACTTTATTTTCCAAACTTTATATTAAAGTTTTAAAAAAATTCTGTCCCTCATTTTCAATTTTAAGAAATTTTTTTTCTTAGATACACTTCTTATGTCTTTGAAAATGTTATTTCTTTCTTTTTTTTGCTTTGTTTTATTCCTTCACATACCTGTTGTTGGTTTTTTTTATTGTTGCTGTTTTTTTTTCTGCTTGCTCATTTCTGTCTCTATTTTTAACTATATTCTTCTTTCAAATGTCTGGGACTTATTGACTGTGGTCTTCCTGTATAATGATTCTAATGAGGTAATTTCTTTGTGCAAGTTCAAAGACAGCACTTTAAATATTAATCCTTGGTATAGTCAAATTTCCCAGAAAAGAGACTTTCCTTTCCCTACATGGAGGGTAGACCCCTGGCCTTCAGTGTTCTAGAATTTAAGTGGGTGAGGAAAGTTGGGAAGTACCTC
>NW_007735828.1:4343-15230 GCF_000696425.1 Galeopterus variegatus | reverse complement strand
TTTTTTTGGGGGGGTCATTAAATAGTTTCCTTTATTGTCATTTTATTGAATTTGTTTTTTCAGGAGATAGTAGCACTTATTTGCTGACAATGTTAATATTCATAATTATCTCTAGTGTTAGTTAGTTAGTTAGTTTAGACCCTCTAAGAAGCAGTTGCCAAGATACAACTAGATGTGCATGAGATTTATAGGAGAAATGCCCAGACAAAAGGGAGAGCGAAGAGGGATAGGGGAAGAGAAAGCTCAGAGTGATGCAAGGCTCAGAGTGATGCCGGTCTTCTGCTTGTGAAAGGAGGGAGGGAAGGAAAGAGGTTTGAGAAGAGGAGTTTCAGGCTGCAACAGAGCTCTGAGAAAGGCTTGGCCAGGCTGATGCACAGTCTCAACACAAAGATTGCCCACTAGAGCAGTCACTCATTAGGCAGGTATGGTCTTGCTCTAGTACCTGTGCTATGCTCAGTCATTGGCTAAGAACAGCCCAGGGAAGTGTGGCCCTGATTTGAATGTTGCAGTGGGTCAGAAAGATGTGGCAGATGGAGGTTGTCTGCTAACTACACTGCTGGTAGCATAGTCTTTCTTGAAGTAATATATGGCCAGTGCATGCACATGACCACCACATCTCTGCTCTGTGAAAACCATCAGCTGACTACCAACTTTATATAGAATAAAGTGTTAGTTACTATCTTAGTCAGTTTGGCTGCTATAACAAATACCAAAGACTGCATAGCTTGTAAACAATGGAAATTTAGTTTTCACAGCTTTGGAGGCTGCAAGTCTGAGGTCAGAATGCCAGCATGGATGGTCAGGTTCTAGAGCGGACCCTCTTCCAGGTTGCAGATTGCCGTCTTCTGGTTATATCCTTGCGTGGTGTGAAGAGAGTGAGCTAGCTTTCTGGCTTCTTATTATAAGGGAACTAATCCCATTCCTAATGACCTTCCAAATATCCAACTTCCAAGTTCCATCACATTGGGGATTAAATTTTAACTTACGAGTTTTGAGGGGACACAGAATGCATTGTATGACAGTTACTACTCAGCATTTGTGTAAGAAAGCAGTATCATTATCTTGAAACACGTACAGTACAGTTCAGAAGAGTCACATGGAGCACAAGGATTCCCCATGCAAGCTCCTGTTGAACCTTCATTTAATTCCCTAGCAAAAAATAGAGCATCACTATTTGATTGCCCCAATTCTGACCTTATTAACTGAAACATACATTATGAGCGTGTTTCCTTGTTCCTTCTGCATTGCTAACATTATCTGCTACCTGGACTACCTACAATCATCTTCCAACAGAGCTTTCTTCTTCTGCTGCCTGACTACTATTCATTTACCCCCTAACAGCCACTGAGTGTGTGCTTCCAGAAACAGAATCAGAGTTGTCTTTTCTTCTCAAAACACTCTGATAGTTTCCCATTACTCTTCAGTGATATCTCAGTTCTTGATGTGACCTGCAAGCCCCATGTGATCAGGTAAGTGACTGCCCCTTTCTGCACTGCATCATGGCCACACAGGCTGGCCCATTTCCCTACCTCCACAGTTTTGCACATGGGTTCCTTCTGTCTGGAATGCCTTTTCCTTGCTCTTCTCACCATCATGTCCTTCTCATTCTCTATATTTCAAATACTGTACAAATTGCTTGTAACCCGAGACAGAACCAACTTTTGTGATTGGCCCAGGTGGCTCCAACCACTATACTCAGATGCTCACCAACAGCTGCCTAAACTGAGTGGGGCTGGTGTTTGCTTTCTTGGGAAGACTGAGACAACAGGAGAAAGATTAAAGAAGCTCTCCCATCTTCAGTCCATTCTATCAACAGGTTATTCAAATATCTCCTTTGTAAATGCAAGTTATCATGCAAACTTTTAGAACTCCAATATGAGAAGACGTCAATGTTTCGAGGAATGCCTGAATAAAATGAATCATTTATAGTGTGGCTGTATATTTATTTATTTATTTATTTATTTATTTAATTATAGCTAAATGTGTATCTAGACTACTTTCAGACCAGTAACCCATCATGTAGTGCCCTGGGTACACCAGGTTCTCTATAAATTATCTTGATTGGTTCATGTAAACGCTGGGAGCACAGGATTTCTATGTACACAGCTATATTTCAATTTTGTAGTAGCCTGTCTGTCACAAACAGCAAGTAAAGTTTATTTGCATATCCTGTTTTAAAAATCTAGAACTTAGGAGTACTTGAGGACTGCTTGTTTGGTGGTAAATGCAGTGATAGAAAGGGAAAGTTTATCATTGCCTGCTTCATTCAATCTTTCCTATTTTTAAATTAATGTTCTTACCTACAAAAATGAAGGAGGTTGGGAGGAAGGGAGGTCTAGACAGGGGAAAACAGTGAATTTCTATTAAACCAGTTGCTCTTTTTTTTTATATGCTTATTTCTGTATGTTTCCATGTAAAAAAGAGAACAGATTAGAAGAAAATGTATCCCATGCCTTATATCTTATGTCATATTGGGCAAAATACAAAGTAGTATTATGGAATATTAGTGCTGTGTGCATTATCTATGCCAGGGATGGCAAACTCTTTCTGTAAAGGGCCAGGTAGTAAAGATTTTAGGCTTCGCAGCCCATATGGTTGCTGTTGCATCTTCTTCACCATCTTCCCTTCCTCTTTTCCCCCCCTTCTCCTGTTTCTTCTTCTTTTATAACTCTTCAGAATGTAAAAACATTATTAGGCCATGGCAGGGCAGTGATAGGAGGGCCAGTGATTTGGCCTGCAGATGACCCTTGATTTACATCATGAACCAACTCAATTTACACCATTCAAAATCAGACAGAAGCCGGCCCGGTGGCGCACTGCTATAATGCGCCGCTTGAGAGCGCGGTAGCACTCCTGCCGAGGGTTCGGATCCCACATACAGACCGGCCGCTCACTGGCTGAGCGAGGTGCGGGAGCAACACCGAGGGTTGCGATCCCGTTGCCGGTCCCGGTCCGGTACAGGCGCGACACTGAGAGTTGTGATCCGTTGCCGGTCACGAAAAAAGACAAAAAGGGAAAAAAAAAAAAAAAATCAGACAGAAGCTGTCATCGAAAATTGTTATACAGACAGTGAGAACAAAAAGTTAAACTCTAAAAATATGAGAGACTTTATTATTCTAATTATATCCAAGGAAAATTAGAATGTGCATTTGCATAGCAACAGAAGAAATAAAACCAGAAATATGCAGCCGTGCAGATTTAAAAGTATTTCATAGTTTCCTGTGCCTTTTGGGTAAGAGATATGGAAACTGACTGGACTTCTAAATTTGTGACCAGGATTTCTGAATTTCAAATTAGATTATAGGTAAGAGAAAAATATAGATGTCTCACATTATCGTGGGAAAGAAGGATGACCAATTGTTTTTCAGAGTATCTGGGGAATGTGATTAGTAGATTTACTTTTTTTTTGTCTTTTTTCATGTCCGGCAATGGATCGCAACCCTCAGTGTCGCTCCCGTACTGGACCAGGACCGGCAACGGGATTGCAACCCTCGGCGCTGCGTCCGCACCTCGCTCAGCCAGTGAGCGGGAACCAGTCTGTATGTGGGATCCGAACCCTTGGCGGGAGCGCCCCCGCGCTCCCAAGTGGCGAACTGTAGCAGTGCGCCACCGGGCCAGCCCGTAGATTTACGTTTTAATAGTCCTCGTAACATTGGTCTATGCATGCCGATAGCATAAGCACTAGTATTCACAAGGGTTGTCAACAGTGGTGTGAGGATGAACTCGCTTTCTGGAAAATAAAAGTGTTTTCTGATTTTCATGGTGTGAATACTCCTACCACGGCCCATTTCAAGTTATCAGTGGTTTAATAAGCAGCTGGCAAAATTCTTGAATAATGTAATCAGCTGTTCAAACTAGTGGAATCTAGTTTCAGGACAATACTGGTTTTCTATCACCCACTTAAGAGAGTGTTTTCTATGTCTAAAAATACATTCTTTGAAAGCTATTCCTCACTATGTCATATTGACCTGTGTTTCATCAGTATTTTTAAGGAAACAATATGGAAAACTCTGAGCATTATTAAATTAGGAAAAATGTCATATGTCAATGGTTGATAGACTACAGCCCATGGGTCAAATCTGGCCCATAGCCTGTTTTTGAATAGTCCCTCAGCTAAGAATGTTTTTCATATTTTAAAGGATTATAATAAAAAGAAAGAGGAAGAGGATATTCAACAGAGACCGTAGGTAGCCAGCAAAGCCATCTGGCCCTTTATAGAAAAGAGTGTTGACCCTGTTTTACTCTATCATCACTTGAAGAAAATAAAAGTGTTTTCTGATTTTCATGGTGTGAATACTCATACCACGGCCCATTTCAAGTTATCAGTGGTTTAATAAGCAGCTGGCAAAATTCTTGAATAATGTAATCAGCTGTTCGAACTAGTGGAATCTAGTTTCAGGACAATACTGGTTTTCTATCACCCACTTAAGAGAGTGTTTTCTATGTCTAAAAATTCATTCTTTGAAAGCTATTCCTCACTATGTCATATTGACCTGTGTTTCATCAGTAATTTTAAGGAAACAATATGGAAAACTCTGAGCATTATTAAATTAGGAAAAATGTCATATGTCAATGGTTGATAGACTACAGCTCATGGGTCAAATCTGGCCCATAGCCTGTTTTTGAATAGTCCCTCAGCTAAGAATGTTTTTCATATTTTAAAGGATTATAATAAAAAGAACGAGGAAGAGGATATTCAACAGAGACCGTAGGTAGCCAGCAAAGCCATCTGGCCCTTTATAGAAAAGAGTGTTGACCCTGTTTTACTCTATCATCACTTGAGTTTTAAAAATACAATATATTTCAGTCATTTCATGCAATACTACTCTGCCATAAAAAAGGATGGAAATCTCCCATTTGCAACAACATGGATGAGCCTGAAGAAACTTATGTTGAGTGAAATAAGCAAAGCACAGAGGGATAAATACTGCACATGCTCACTCATAACTGGGAGCTAAGAGAGAAAGAAGGAAGGAAAGAAAGACCACAGTGGTGCATTGGACATGCAGAGGGAGAGAACACACCGAGGGACACAAAGTGGAGTGGGGGGCAAAGGGGGAGGGGGAGGGAGCTTGGGGATAATTGGGTGGGGGATATGGGGTATAATCTCAATTTGTGGTAATGGGCATGATGCCAGTATGGGTCTGGCCTTCACATCTTGGGCGCAAGGGGTGACAATCAGCTTCATATCTCATGAATATTCATAACCAATAATAAATAAGCAAATAAAGCAAACAAACCAAAACCCTGAAATTAAAAATAAAAGGTGTACAATTATTAAATAGAAATCCTGAAACAGTATTGTTTTCTGAAAACAAAGTAAGAGAGGTAGAAATGAAAGCATAATTCATAGAGATGAGTATGTTAATTTGATTCATTACAGTAACCTTTTCACTATATGTATTCCATATCATCATATTATATGATCAACAAAATGTATTTAAATTTATTTAAAACATACACAATGAAATTTATTTTTAGAAGAAGGAATGTTAAAGAAAGAAACAGAACAATATAAATAACTCAGGAAGCTAAGCAAAGTTAGATTATGTGGTTTTGCTTAGAAATACTTGCCATTTTTAATCTCTAGGAATACATATTTAAAATTGCTGCCAATATTCAGAATGGCAAAGTTGTGGAGTCACTTGAATTCTCATTCACGGTAGTTTCTTATAACACTAGCCATACCCTCACTGATGACCCAGAAGTTTACTCCTGGGTACTTCCCCAAGAGAAACAAAAATATATGTACACAAAGACTTGCACAAGAATGTTAACGCAGCTTAATTCATTAGAGCCCCAAATTGGAAACAACTCAAAATGTTCATCAACATGTGAATGAGTAAACAAATTGTGGGATACTACTCTAAGGGAAAACTACCCAGCAATGAAAAGGCTGAACTGCTGTTACATGCATGAATTTCAAAAACCTACCGTGAGAAAAGAAGTAGATTCAAAATACTGCATACTGTACGATTCCATTTTCTGTGAAGAACCAAATAGTATTTTTGGTTTGGCAGGCCATATGGTCTTTGTCACAACTACTCAACTCTGCCATCGTAGCACAAATGCAGCCACAAACAATACAGTAACAAATGTGCATGGCTGTTACAATAAATCTTTATTTTCGGACATTGAAAAATTTATTTCATGAGCATTTTATGCGTCATAAACTATTATTGTTTTCTTCATCTTAATCATTTCATGTAAAAAACACTTTTAGCTTTGGGCTTTACAAAAAGAAGTTGTGGACCACAATTTGCAAATACTTTGTTCTAGACAAAACTATACTAATATAAATGTTAGGAAGCAGTTAAATAGTTGCCTGAAGGGAGGCATGAGGTGGGGTTGATTGCAAAGGGGCACAAAGGTGATTTTGGAGGTGATAGAAATGTTTGATATCTTCAAGTGGTGGTTACATAAGAGCATATATTTGTTAAAACTAACTGTATACTTAAAGTAGGGCATTTTATTACATGTAAATTATACCTCAATAAACCAATGAAATTGATTTTTCAAAAAAGTGGAAAAAAGAATGAACTGTGGCTAGACATGGATGTATTCATTTCACCCTTAACTTTTCCAAAAATTTCCACTAGCTCAAAGGCTATTTCACATGCTAGTGAGCCTAATTTAGGAGGTCACAGAATTTTCTAAGGTAATTAGAGATCAATCCATTTTTATTTGGCAACATTTAAGGGTGGAGCAACTTGCAGACAAAGAGAATTAGCTGATCACTGAGCTCTTAAGTAGTTAGTTGAGTCTATAGTTTCATAGTCCAGCTATACCAGTAAGATATACCACATTAAGAATCTTTTAAAAATTAATTTGATACAGAGGGCTGCTTTTATCATCATTAAGATATATTGTACAATCATGGAAATGTGCTTAGAAGTTAAGGAATCCAAAAAATACTGTAAAACATTCTATTAACATAAAGGATAAAAGTCACATAATAATCTCAATAACGAAGCCTAATAATAATTTAACTCTAATACTAGTACTATGCTAAATACTTTACCTGTATTACCTAAGTAAATCCTCAGAACATCCTTCTGAGGTCATTGCCTTTATTATTGAAGCCTAATAATAATTTAACTCTAATACTAGTACTATGCTAAATGCTTTACCTGTATTACCTAAGTAAATCCTCAGAACATCCTTCTGAGGTCATTGCCTTTATTATCCTCATTTTCACGTGTAAAAAGTGAGACTCCTGCATGCTCGGAATCAAACAGATACCGAGGAGCCAAGTCAGGGTTAAAGCCAGACTCCCTAAACCTGGAACCTTTAGCTTGAAAAGACAGAAGAAAAGATTTTCTTTTGCAGAAGACTTGATTAGAATAAAAATTAAAAAACTAGATTTTGTACTGTAAATCCCTTGGGGATTTAAGAGTATGGGAATATGAGTATCTTCATTTCCTAAGCTCTATACTTTAGTACCTGCCCTTTACTAAGTATGCAAAAAATATTTGTGAAATGAAAGAATTAATTTAACAATTGTTCTCAGAATGTTTTGTCCTTAATTCTTTAGCTAATTTTTTTTTTCAGAATTTTAAAACTATTTTTATTAAGGTGAGATTCGCACAACATAAAACCAATCATTTAAAAATGTTCAATTCAGTGGCATTTATTTCATATTCACAATATTGTGCAACCATTGCCTCTACAAGAGTAGTTCAAAAAGTTCGTGGGAAAATAGAATTAAATGCTAATGTGAATCTTCCCATGTTTTTTTTTTTTTTTAAGTACCCTCATAGTTTTCTTTCCCTAATTTTTAAGATAAGTATAAACCTTTGATTCTATGAATTATATTTATATCTTCAAACCCAGGACAAAAATATTTATACAACTAAAAATGTTTTTGATCATAACTGACGTCTTATCTTTAGCAGTATAAAACCTTTTTAGACGTGTGAGGCTTGTAAGTCTGGGTACCACCAATATACTCTCCTAGCTGTTGAATGAAGAACGTGTTCACAAGTCAAGACAATCTTTTTCAAGTTCAGGCATTCTCTGGTTATGTAAGCTGCACTGCTGGTATTGGTCCAGTTTCTTTTACACTCTTCGAGTATGTTCCGCCGCTTTGATCACTCACAGGATTTTCTGACTTGCTGGGAAATGAGTAAGAATGTTTCATTCAACCAAAGCATGTCCAGGACTGGGCTATGACTCTTAAGAGTTCTCTTCACCGTTCATAAATAGAGATAGGGAAACTGTGGTTTGAACATGGATGCGTGCTTTCAGGTGGTTTGGAATTTGGAACCTGTAGACACCTGGGCTGTTATATTACTCATTGGCTTGTTTTATGGCTGCGATTGATGCCAGATGAAAGTTGGTTGGGCAGGGTGCAGCACTTACCCAGGTGAGAGTTTATGATGGCATTCTGATAAGGAGAGAGCCATTGAGCAAATCACCACTGGGCTCTCAAAGTTCACCAGAGATCGCCATGGACAGCAGACATCTGCTTACTTCCTTAGCCTTATGACAGCTTATGAAATTCCCAGATGTGTGTGCACCAAGCGTGAGGGAAAGAAAACTGTGCTGCACATCTTTTATCAGTCGCCTGTGTCATTGTGTTTCTTCAGAATTGATGTTTGTTTTTTTCCTAGAGTAAGATGCATCAGTTTGTATTAAACTGCTTTCTCATGATATTTTGTGGATCCTACTGAGAAGGAAAAGAAAAGATTAAAAAAAAAAAAAAGAAGAGAGAAATAGAAAGAGAAAATGTGTCTTTTATACAATCAACTCAATCTCCCCAGACCATGCACCTACTTCTTTTGAGTTGAGGAGTGACTAAGAAAATAATTTTATTATATTGTGACCTTCAGTCTAAATTGCCCTTTATGATGCAGTGTCATTAGATAGTGAGAGTCTATCTAATAGTATGGCAAGCACTACCAGTGCAGTTAAAACACATCTGAGAACAATGGCTATTTTTATGATGAAGGAAAATTTGTATGCTTATATAACACCCCTGAGAAAATGGATTAATCTCCAAAATGTTTAAAATGTCCAGGAAAGCATATTGCTGATTACATAAGGAGATCATTTAAATGTGATGTTTGCTAAACTCTGATTACTCTTTTTCTTTCTCGTGTCACTCTGCTCAGCCTTTAAAATCAGATACCCAATTCCAACAAAGTGCATACGCAGATGAGTGGTCCAGTTTCATTTTTATAGTGTGACTCAGCAGCTGTACTCCATTTAAGGCAGGTTGAGCACTCTAATAATTCACTCTAATTAACTACTCCTTTCTGATAGTGGATTCTCTTGGTGTAATTCACTGAAGAAAGCTTTGAAGTTGGCTCACGTTACCAGCAGGATTCATGATAACACATTTTGATGCTGCTTAGAAGTTTCTGTCTCCAGAGATCCTCAGATAGTTATCTTTTCATGATTCATACGCTTATTGTCTCCTTTTGACATTTTCCTGGAAAACTTTTAATCTCAGATGTTTTCCCTATTTGCTTACTGTTTTCTTCTGCTACCCAGACAGCATCATTCTATGAAACGACACCAGAATGAGTACAGTGAATGAGCTGCACACATAGAAAAGCATTTCAAGCTACGACAGAAGTGACATTTTTATATTTCACTACTTTTGGAATATCTGCTTTCTCGGTTTATATAAATAATCAAGATGTGTATACATTCAGTGGAAAAAAAGAGATTAATTTGGTGACCTGCTATTTGTTGCTTCAACTACAAGTCTAAAAAGAAGTGACTCAGATAAATGTTTCTTTAAAAAGAAAAATAGTGATGATCTGGAAAGCCAAAATAATTTTCAGATGATACAATGTTCCAACTGGACTTGACTTCGAGCATGCTGATGGAATGGTTATTTATTTTCTCAATGGTTTGATTGTCACTTCGTGGTGAACTCTTCAGCAATGCACCCCATTATCAGTTCTATTACAGTTCTAAATATATGCATTCTAAACCACAGGCTCTAATAATATGTAATTGTTATCCCTTTATGTTGTAATTCTGTGCCAGTGAGGGGGTGGAAGAGTGCTAACTGCTATCATCAAGTGTAGCATTTCATAACATCTTTGAGCAGACAGAAATAACCTCCTTCAAAAGCATACAGGGACACTTTGATGTAGCAATATATTGGGTTTTGCTCTCTGGAAGTCACTCAGCACTGGAAAGACAGTTAATGACTTTCCCCAGTTATGTGTTTTTTCTTGTTAGTGTCATTCTTTAAATGCCTGCCTTTTGTAACCAGAGTTTAGTCACTATTCTACAGGTTTGCATAGCTGTGATAGAAGGTCCTAGAAGGAGCAGAGAATCGTATAACATCTGAAAACTCATATGGCTGAACATAAAGGTAGGACTCATGAAGTGTCCCTGTACCCAGGGTTCTATTTGCTTAAATTGTTGAGGTACCACTTGGAAAGAAACTCACCCAAGAAAAGAAAGAGTTAGAGCATGCAGACCTGGCATAAGGATATGGGTGGAGTATGCGGATACATAGTTGGTGGGTATTTATGTATTTTGATACTGGGTGACGAGAAAAATATCAACTTTACTGAGTTATAAATTATATAAAATAAATTGTACCCATTTTAAGTATACATTTTGGTAAATTTTGAAAATGTCTGTATAACCACCTTCACAACCTAAACAAAGATCATCTGTTACCCCAAAGACAGTACACCTGTGCATCTGGTCAATTCTAATCCCCTAAATTCTGGCCATAGGCAACCACTGATCAGATCTGTCTTTTCTAGAGTGTCATATCACGATAGTCTCAGAGTGTATACTCTTTTACCACTCAGCTAATGCCCTAATGATTCACGCATGTCGTTGCATGCTTCAATAATCTATTCCTATTAATTGCTGGTGAGTATTTCATTGCATGGATATACCACAGTTTGTTAA
>NW_007735828.1:955-3834 GCF_000696425.1 Galeopterus variegatus | reverse complement strand
GTATACATTTTGGTAAATTTTGAAAATGTCTGTATAACCACCTTCACAACCTAAACAAAGACCATCTGTTACCCCAAAGATAGTACACCTGTGCATCTGGTTAATTCTAATCCCCTAAATTCTGGCCATAGGCAACCACTGATCAGATCTGTCTTTTCTAGAGTGTCATATCACGATAGTCTCGGAGTGTATACTCTTTTACCACTCAGCTAATGCCCTAATGATTCACGCATGTTGTTGCATGCTTCAAAAATCTATTCCTATTAATTGCTGGTGAGTATTTCATTGCATGGATATACCACAGTTTGTTAATCTGCTCACCTATTGATGGGCATTTGGGTTGTTTCTGATTTGGGGCTAAGAGAAGTAAAGTTGCTATGAACATTCACTACAAGTCTTTTTGTAGATATATGTTTATGTTTATTTTGGCTAAATATCTAGTAGTGGATGGCTATGTCTGATGGTTAGTATATGTTTATCTTTATAAGTAATTGACAAGTTGTTTTCCAAATTAGTTGTACCATTTTACGTTCCCATCAGCATGTAACAGTTGCTCCACTCCACACCTGTCGACTCGTGGCACTGAGAATCTTTTTAATTTTAGCCATTCTAGTAGGATTATAATAGTTTTAATTTTCATTACCCTCATAAATAATGAGGCTGAGCTAATTTTTACGTGCTATTTGTATTTCTTCTTTTGTGAAGTGTCTGATCAAAAATTGTGTCTATCTTTATAAGATTATTTAATCTGTTTTTGAGTTTCAAAGATTCCTCATATTCTAGATATAATTCCTATGTCAGATATGTATACTGCAGATAATTTCTTCCAGTCTGTTTGCTATTTCATTCTCTCATTAGTATTTTCCAAAGGGCAGAAGTTTTCTTTCTTTGTTTTGTTTTGATGAAGTCTAATTTGCCAATTTTTGTTCTATGAGTTAGTTGTGTTCTCTGTGACTTATCTAAAATAATCATAACCTATTTCAGCGTTGTGAAGACTTCTTTTTTTCTGGAAGTTTTTATTTTCTTTTGGAAACTTAGCTATGTGACGCATTTCAAGTTAATATTTTAAATGGTGGAAGATGAGAGTCAAAGTTCATTTTTCCTTATGATTAAACACTTATTCCCACACCATTTGTGCAAAAGACTGTCCTTCCTCATGTTGAATTGCCCTGGTAGCTTTGTCAAAATTAATTGGTCATATATGTATGGGTATATTTCTGACTCTCCATTCTGTTCCACCAATCTGTGTTTCTATTTTTATACTAACAACACACTTCATAGTGAATTTTCTTCTAGTCTTCTTAATTTCTGGAAGTTTTCATCATGAATGGATACCAAACTTTGTCAGCTTCATTTTCTAGATGAAGCGTGATAAGGCTTTAGAAGAGCATGTGTGATGTGAGATATTGATGCAACTATTTTTAGAAAATACAATTGGCGCAAACCAGTGAAACCATCTGGGAGCAGAATTTTCTTTCTGAAAAGTTTTTTATGCACATGTTTAATGTCTTTCATTGACATGTAATCACTCAGAGTTTTCTATGTCTTTTTGAGTCAGTTTTGATAGTTTGTGACTTTCAAGGTATTCGTCAATTTCATCCAAGTAGTCAAACTTATTGTCATAAGTTGTTCATAGCAGTCCCTTATTATTTTGAGTCAGTTTTGATAGTTTGTGACTTTCAAGGTATTTGTCAATTTCATCCAAGTAGTCAAACTTATTGTCATAAGTTGTTCATAGCAGTCCCTTATTATGCTAGTGTCTGTAGCATCTCTAGTGATGTCCCCTCTTTTACTCCTGATATTGGTAATTTGGTCATTTATTTATTCTCTCTCAATCACTGTCTGTCTCTTTTTCTTATTTCTCCTATCTTTACCCCCCTCTTTTTCCCCTTCTCCCTCTCTCTCTCTAGAGCTCTAAGTTTACCAACTTTATTGCTCTTTAAAAATAATAAAATGTTCTTTTAATTGATTTTCACTATTATTTGTTCACTTTCTATTTCATTGCTTTGCATCCTTTTATTTACTATTTTCTCCCTTCTATGTGTGTGGAGTTTAATGTGCTTTCTTTTTATCTACATTGTTTTTCACTAGTGAGTGATTAGATCATTGACTGTTAGATCTTTCTTCTTTTCTAACATGTCTTTAGTGCTATAAATTCCCCTCTAAGATGTTTTAACTTCATTACACACATTTTGATGTGATGTTTTCATTTCCTTTCAGTTAAAATATTTTCTAACTTTGCTTTTCGATTTCTTCCTTTAATCATACACTATTCAAAAGGGCGCTGTTCATAATAATTAGGAATTTTCCAGATATATTTCTATTATTACTTTCTAATTTAATTTAATTGTGGTCAAATAACTTACTCTATATAAATTCAATCCTTTTACATATATTGAGACCCGTTTTATGGCCCAGCGTATGTTCTATCTTGAATAGTATTTCTTGTGCACCTGAAAGGAATTGTGTTTTACTGTTATATGGTGGAATAGTCTATAAATTATAATTGGGTCAACTTGGTTGAGAATATTGTTCATGTCTCATATTTTTATTGATTTTTTTGTCTACATATTCTATTAATTATTAAGAAGGAGTGTTAATTTACAACTATAATTATGGATTTGTTTGTTTATCTTTTCACTTCTGTAAATTGTTGCTTCATTTATTAAAAAAATCTGTTATTAGATGCATACAAATATAAGATTATTTGGTCGGCGATGAATTGACTCCTTTAATGCTATGGTATAACTCCTTTTATTCCTACTAATTTTCTTTTATCAGTAGATGTCAATTTTGTTTGACATTAATGATTCCACTACGGCTTTCTTATACTGACGGTTGGCATGTTTTTCCTCCCAGTGCTTTTTACTTTAAACCTA
>NW_007735828.1:0-730 GCF_000696425.1 Galeopterus variegatus | reverse complement strand
GTTGCTTCATTTATTAAAAAAATCTGTTATTAGATGCATACAAATATAAGATTATTTGGTCGGCGATGAATTGACTCCTTTAATGCTATGGTATAACTCCTTTTATTCCTACTAATTTTCTCTTATCAGTAGATGTCAATTTTGTTTGACATTAATGATTCCACTGCGGCTTTCTTATACTGACGGTTGGCATGTTTTTCCTCCCAGTGCTTTTTACTTTAAACCTATATCTTAATATTTGTGGTTCTTTCTTACAGACAACCTAAAGTTGGATCTTATTTTTATGAACTAGTCTTATAATATCTGACTTCTATTGAAGAGTGTAGATCACTATAGTTAACACTATTTTCAGTATGGCTTGGTTTAAATCCATTGTATTGCTATTTGCTGCCTATTTTTCCACCTGCTCTTTGTTTCTTTTACACTTTTCCTTCTTTCTTTTGAATCGTTTGATATGTTCTGAATATTCCATTTTATCTCCATTATTGGCTCATTAACTCTTAGATTGTCTCTCCCCCTTTGGTTGCTCTAGGGTTTACAATATACATATTTAACTTATAATTCTTATTGTATGCCCTTAGAAGAGTATACTTCCTTTTCCCTTATTTGTTCATTATGCTTTTTCTATCATACACTCTACTTATACAAATAACTTCTATAATATATTTTATTAATTTGCTTTAAAAAGCCAGTTTACTTTAAAATGCACTTTTAAAATGATTAAAAAAAA
>NW_007735827.1:66991-72936 GCF_000696425.1 Galeopterus variegatus | reverse complement strand
TGAAAATAGTTTTGTAATATATATCAAGAATCACAAAAATATGACTCCTTTTGAGTAAGTGGGGTTTTTTTGTATATTAATTATCTACTGCTGTGCAACAAATTGCCACAAAACTTTGTAGCTTAAGACATAAATAGAAGAAAATGATTAAATAAATAAAGGTATAGTCAGTTGATCTATTATAATGCACCTGGAGAACAATAATAGTTATCTTTCACTCAAGGTATTTTGACAATTAATTCACAAATTCTGGTATTCAAGAATTACAATTCTCATTATTATTCTATAACTCTATTTCTCCACTGGGAAAAAGTACTCAATTCAAGGCTCTTTCCTCTTCTCCCCAGGTTTGTGTCTAAGTTCTATGGGGCTTGAATGATGCCAAGCACTGGGAGTATTTGGTCCTTGACCTTTCCATACCAGTAATTCCTGAACTGTCTATTGCCTCCTCACATTCCCAGCTGTCAAATCACAGATGGACACTCCCCATTCTGGAAGAGGGCTCAGGCCTGGCTCTGCTCCAGGATAAACTTTGACAAGGCAATAGATAACACAAAGTCAAGGTGAAGATCAGGGCAGCCCTTAAAAAAGCCTCCTTGGACCCTCGAATTCTGAAGCTCTCCAACGGACAGCCCTCCCCACCCCCACCCGGACCAGCTGCTGCTCCTGACAAACAGGTCGGTGGAGCTGCAGCTGTCACGTGTCTGGCTGGCGCTGACTCGGGCTCCGGCGGATTAAGCAGGGGCTCAGGGTTTATGACCCGCACTGGCCGCTGCACAGTCTGGGGGAGGGCTGAGGGAGCTCGTCCACGTGGGCAACGGAGGCCAGCCAGGCTGCGGCCATTTGCAGCAGGAGGCCCCCACCCAGGTCACTGGACCAAGGTAAGGGAAGAGCAGGATGGTCCCTGGCCCAGCTCAGGGCACCTCTGTCTGGAAAATAAAATATCTCCTCCCAAGCTCTTTCTATCTGGGTCTGTTTGGGGCAGCCAAGAGCCCAGAGGTGGCCCTCTGGGGAGGGCCACAGCCTACAGCAAGGACCTATCAGGTCTCAGGCCCCTGTGCGAGCTCACACGAGCTCACATGTGCACACAGGCAACCTGTAGAATCTAACAATTTCCTTAACTGAAAGGAAACAATGGTCAGATATGCAGGGAAGGAAATATTAGGTAAAAAGTTAGACAATATTTCCAAAATATTATCTTATTATATACAGCTAAGTAAAAGTTTTAAAAAGAGATTCAGATGGGAATAAAACAAGAGATTAAAGACATGTTGGGTAACAAGGACAACATATTTTCTAGTATATTGTAACATGTTGTTTGGTCTTCACTGTAACCTGATCTGTTTAATTGTGTCTAAGATTTTCTTTTCATCTAGTATCCACTGCTTTTCAAAGAGAGAAACCACACCTTTCAACCCCCAGGACACGGGCTTAATCTCTCTTAGAATTTTGGCCTGAAAAATCAGAATTACTTCTCTGCTTGTTCATCTGGAGAGAGAAGTTATCCAGGTAGAGCGGGGAGGAGGTAGGAAGGATCCTCTTCATCTTTATTTTGGTGAGATTGACTGTTATTTATTTTTTCAAATTTTCCTACACATTTTGCCCAGTGATTCCCCTTTTCCTCCTTCTCTCTGCCCTTCTTTAGATAATAACTCCCACCTTCTCTCTCTTATTCTCTGATTCCTTTAATCCAAGCAGATGGAGACATGGAAGAGCAAAAGTGACCTGTTTCTGTGTCTTCTTACCTACGACAACCTCTTCAAGGTCTTTCTGAACATGATTCATCCATACATGGAGACATATCTAAAATTTTTTTTAAAAAGTTCCAGAATACGAAAGTAGAAAATTGAGAACCCATCTGCTGCAGAAAGTCTGACTCAGAGTTGCCAGGATTTTTCTGCTTCCTGGTGTTGTTCACAGACAGTGGTCTCTGAGGATTATTCCTATCCTATGGTGACATAATTTGTTTTATGAATAACAAGGTTGGAAGTAACCTCTATATCAGCTGCATGATTCCTTGGTATGAAATTGTCTCAAAGGATTAATATCTCCAAGGCAGATCTTGGAGCCTAATCAAGGAACCAATTAATAGAGTTGGTCTCCTCTCTATCACCCAGGAGAGAGGTTATTTACAGCTTGCATGGTTTTAATTTCTCCTTCTTTGTTATGGCTTTTGCTCCTACAACCTCTCTTAGATGTGATGGAGAAAGCTCATGAGCATTTAAGACCATCTCCTTCCATAGCTGGATGATTTCTGAAGGATACCAGTGAGTCAAATATTGCTAACAGAATACTGTGTGGTCCTCTCAGAGTACTGATGGAGTGAAACACCCTCAGAAGCCCAAACTGAAATATCTATTCTTTATTTCTGATCACTTGGGTACACAACAAATGAAAGGAGTTGAATCACAGAAGAAGAAATCTTTCTCAGAACTCTGAGGTGAGTCACTAGAGACTCTGCTCTAAGGAATGTCAGGGGCTTAGGATCCAGGCAGATTATCACAGATTTACAAATAGCTCAGTGTCATCATCCTTGAAGTCTAAGTTTCATGAGGGGTCATCTTCTATAGCAGCTTTTTTAGCCTGAAAAGGAATGGCCTAGAAGGATGATCTTAATATGCGTGTTGTCAATGTACTCCAGCATAAAGTGGTGGGGGTGGAGGCTCAAAGACCTTTGAATTATTTGATTGGTGTTTAAATTGAGACAACATAGACCCAGGAGAAGAGTTGTACATGAATTTTGAGGTGCCTATACTACCTGATTTGTTTCCTTTATAAAGTTAAATTTGAGTAGTCTACAGGAGATTTCCTGGAGGGTATTGTTCCTGAATTCAGTGGATCCTACATAGCTTTGATGAACATGTCTGGTTCTAAAGGAATTGAGAGATAATTAGCCAAAAATAAATGTAATACTTGGTCTTCAGAGACTAATCCTGCTCCCCTTGTCCCTGATGGAAAAAAATTCAGATATTATTTGCTGTGGATGAAATATCTTCAGGGAAAGAAACATGTAAACAGGGCCACTTCTTCATGTTCTCTTTCCAACTCTTCTTTTATAATTTGATAAGCAAGGTTAAATGGGGGTAAGCATGGGGAGAAGGAATATATTATACCAAGGATGGTGTGAGAAAAAGCTGAAGAAAGAGAGCAAGATAAAGTCTATCCCAAAATAAACTTTTTCCAAAACACAAGAAGAAAGCTTAAGAATTCTTGATAGATAAAAGGCAATTTTTTAAAGAGAAGGTTAAATTGGAGTGGTAGAATGTGGGATGGTTGAGAAAAACAGTGTAGCAATTAAAATGTACCTCTAAGATTCTCACCAGCGTCACTAGATTAACATAGTTCTTTGTGTTTGCCAGGCTGTGCTGTGGTAATTTTAGCTCTTAGGCATCTGTAGAACCAAGCTTTCCAGTGGTTTCCATCTAAATACTGAGATTCCTCTGTCTCTAGTTAAACCAGCAAGTTTTGTAAAACATTTTAATACTTCATCATTTTTTCTTCCTGGAAGAAGATGAATTCTCCTTCAATTTTTCTCTCTTCCTTGGCAAGCAATAAGCATTGCTGTTTTTCTGTTCAATTCCTGATAGAGTATCTATGTTAAGAAGTGTGGTTATTGTGTTACTGAAAGCAAGTTCAGTTTCTTTGTTCTTGCCATTTTCATTTGTACAAGAATGTCTTGGAAATTGACTCTGCCATTCTAGAGACCTTTGTGAGAGATTCATTCAAAGAACGTGCAGGAGCCTTCTCTGGTTTCTAACTCCCTGCTTACATCCAGTTGTTGATCACTCACAGACTTTTCTCTCTGTCTTTTTCATGTCATGCATCATCTCCTGCTGAAATATGTCTTTATAGGCACATTTCTCATCTCACTTGGCTATTGGCTTCATATGAGATCTTTTGTTTCATGCAACCACCAAGTTTAGTGTCTTGCACCCTGTAGTGGTGTAGTGGATTGAATTATATCACCCAAAACTCACAGAAGCTTGAAGTGTGTCCCCTGAGTTTTATGTATTATAAACTTGGCTCCCACTGTGACTGTTAAGAGGGTGGGAAATCCTATTATGGTAAGTGAAAGGTGGGACCTTGAAGAAGTGATTAGATTATAGAGTGATGCCATAGTGAATGGATTAAAATTGTGGTCAGGGACATAGTTCTGAGGGCTTTAAAAAAAGAGAGAGGAGAGTCTGTCTCTCTCTCTGCTCCCTCTCTGTCCCCATTCATAGTGTGAAATTTTGCCATCACTGTCACCACCACCAAGGCTTTCACCAGATGCCTTCCCTGGACTTTGGATTTCCAAGCCTCAGAAACTGCAAGCAATATATATTTTTTTCTTTATAAATCACCCATCTTCTAGTATTTTGTTATAAGCAACAGAAATGGACTAATACAAGTGGTTAGAAAGAAAATTAATGCATGAATGAATACATTTTAGTAAGACAGTGGGGAGCAGGATTTTAAGATGTGTTGCTGGAGCTAGAGCATCTGAATTTGAAGCCCAGGACTGTGCCTCATGGGTTGTGTAACCTGGGGCTATTTACCACTCTGATCCACAGTCTCCTAATCATTACAGGGAGAATAATAAGAATACATGTATCATAAGGTTATTGGCCAAATAAAAATGTGATAAAAAGTAAAAGAATTCAGAACAAAAAATAGAAAGAATATGCACTCAATCGATGGTAGCTATCTAATACCATCCCTTCCTTTTTAAGGCAAATTTAATCATATTGGGAGGAAAAAATAAGCACGTCAAAGAGCTTTGGATTTTTAGAAGAACTGGTACATTATAAGCTGGAGTAACAAAGATTTGCATAAAAATATTTTTTGTAGACATGTTTCTGTCAATATTGTAGGTTATATAGCCAAAGAAACTATGAAGATAGCTAGATATATTCTTAAGCACATTTTTAAATAAATCACCCAGTGAGAAAGCAAATATATCCTTGAAAGTACAAAGATGACAAGAAAACACAAGGCTCAGATGGTAGTGAACTGGGGCCAGCATTTTCTCAGGAGGGATCTACTAAAACCTGGTGACCTAAGGCCTGGGTTTTAATGAACATGTTTATAAGGGGTAGGTGAAAAAACAGTGTATAAATTTGGATAAGGGACAACCCTCCACCCCCACACACCACTGAAAGGGGTCTCCCAAAGGGACACACTTGGGAAAAATAGAAAAAAAACCTACCTCAGAAAATAAAAGAGTTATATACATAGCCCACTCATCCTTAGATGGGAAAAAGAGAAAAAGAAAAGAGTCTTCTGATAATTCTTGACCTCACACTTCTACTTATTTAAATATGTATCCTAAATCTTATTACTGTGCTTATTCTGAAAAATCTCAAGTCAAGATTTTTGTTTAGATGGATTCTGGGGTGATATTACCCCTATGATACCTCACAAAAGTAATATAATTCATTTCTGGAGGAACACATTTTAAACTAAAGCTTCAATGCTTTCTTCAGTTAAAGTTCGAAGGAACATGAAATTATGATCAACATTCAGTAAACAAACAGGTAAATAGTACACCTTGAACAAGTCATTAATAACATTACAATGTACAATCAAACTTGCAAAACTTGGTTTTTAATTGTTAAATGATAATATAAATAGGTATGTTTAATATATATAAATAAAGGATGCTATTGAAAGTGTGATGAGAGAACAAGAGACTATGAAAACTGACAATGTGGGTAAAGAAGAAAATGGAACCTATAGAAAACAAAACGTTATGATTAAAACTTGAAACATGATGGTTGGGTTAAATGCTAAATTAACACAAGTTTTGGTAGAATGAAATTATTGTTTTGTTTCTCATGAATATTCCTTTTTAAAAATTTTTCTTTATGGGGCCGGCCCGGTGGCGCACTGCACTAGTGCGCCGCTTGGGAAGCACGGCGGCGCTCCTGCTGAGGGTTCGGATCCCACATACAGACCGGTTCCCG
>NW_007735827.1:64928-65963 GCF_000696425.1 Galeopterus variegatus | reverse complement strand
ACTGAGGGTTGCGGTCCGTTGCCGGACATGAAAAAAGACAAAAAAAAAAAAAAAAAAATTTTTACTTTATTTTGTCAATACACTATGTGGTTGATTATTGTGACCCATTACCGAAACCTCCCTCCATCCTCCCTATCCCCCCTCCCTCCCAACAATGTACTTTCTGTTTGCTTGTCATATCAACTTCAAGGAATTGTAATTGTTGTGTCTTCTGCCCTCCACCCCCCTCCCCAGGTTATTTGTGTATTTATTTATTTATTTTAGCTTCCACAAAGAAGTGAGAACATGTGGTATTTCTCTTTTTGTGCCTGACTCGTTTCACTTATAATTCTCTCTAGGTCCATCCATGTTGGTGCAAATGGCAGTATTTCATTCTTTTTTTATAGCAGAGTAGTATTTCATTGTGTAGATATACCACATTTTCCATATCCACTCATCTGATGATGGACATTTGGGCTGGTTCCAACTCTTGGCTACTGTTAAGAGTGCTGCAATGAGCACTGGAGAACAGGTATACCTTTGACTTGATGATCTCCATTCATCTCGGTATATTCCAAGCAGTATAATAGCTGGGTCATATGGTGGATCTATCTGCAATTGTTTGAGGAACCTCTATAACATTTTACATAGAGACTACACCATTTTGCAGTCTCACCAACAATGTATGAGAGTTCCTTTTTCTCCACAACACTGCCTGCATTTATCATTGACAGTCTTTTGGATATTAGCCATCTTAACTGGGGTGAGATGGTATCTCAGTGTGGTTTTGATTTGCATTTCCTGAATTCTGAGTGATTTTGAGCATTTTTTCATGTTTCTGTTTGCCATTTGTATATATCTTCCTTTGAGAAATTCCCATTTAGCTCTTTTGCCCATTTTTTAAAAATTTGGTTTCTTGTTTTTTTCTTGTTAACTTGTTTCAGTTCCTTGTATATTCTGGATATTAACCCTTGGTCAGATGTATATTTTTCAATTATTTTCTCCCACTCTGTTGGTTGTCTTTTAACTCTGTTAATTGTTTCATTTGCTGTGCAG
>NW_007735827.1:58707-63928 GCF_000696425.1 Galeopterus variegatus | reverse complement strand
ATCTTTCCATCTTCTTGTGTCCTCTTTAATTTCTCTCAGTAGTGGTTTGTAGTTCTCATTAAAGAGATTTTTCATATCCTTGGTTAACTCTATTCCTAAGTATTTTTTGGGGGGGGGGATGGCTATTGTAAATAGGCAAGCTTTCTTGATTTCTCTTTCTGCATGTTCACCATTGGAGAATAGAAATGCTACTGATTTTTGTGTGTTGATTTTGTATCCTGCAACTCTGCTGAAATCAATTATCAACTCCAACAGTTTTTTTGTAGAGGCTTTCGGCTGTTTAGTATATAGGATCATGTCATCTGCAAACAGGGACAGCTTGAATTCATCTTTTCTAATATGGATGCCCTATATTTCCTTCTCTTCTCTGATTGCTCTGGCTACACTTTCAACACTATGTTGAATAGGAGTGGTAAGAGTGTGCATCCTTCTGTAGTTCCTGTTATTAAAGGAAAAGCTTTCAGCTTTTCCCCATTCAAGATGATATTGACAGTGGGTTTATCATACATGGCTTAATTATGTTGAGATACTTTCCATCTATACCTAACTTATGGAGAGTCTTTATGTGTGTTGAATTTTATTAAATGCTTTTTCAGCACCGATAGAAATGATCATATGTTCCTTGTGTTTTATTTTATTGATATGGTGTATCATGTTTATTGATTTATATATGTGGAACCAACCTTGCATCGCTTGGATGAATCCCACTTGATCATGGCATATAATTTTGCATATGTATTGCTGTATTCTGTTAGCTAGTAATTTATTGAGGATTTTTGCATCTATATTCATCAAGGATATTGGCCTGTAGTTTTCTATTTTAGTTATATCTTTCTCTGGTTTTGGTATCAGGGTGATGTTTGCTTCATAGAGTGAGTTTGGGAGAATTGCTTCTGTTTCAATCATTTGTAATCGTTTGGAGAGAATTGGCATCAATTCTTCGTTCAATGTTTGGTAGAATTCTGCTGTGAAATCATCTGGTCCTGTGCTTTTCTTTTTTGGGAGCCTTCTGATAACAGCTTCAATCTCTTTTATTGTTATTCATCTGTTCAGATTTTCTACATCTTCTTGGCTCAGTTTTCGTAGTTGGTGTGTGTCCAGAAATTTATCCACTTCCTACAGATTTTCAAATTTGTTCGCATATTGTTGTTTATAATAGTCTCAAATGACTCCTTGTATTTCAGAGGTATCAGTTGTAATATCACCTTTTTTCATTTCTAATTTTTATTTAGGTCTTCTCTCTTCTTTTGTCAGTTAGCCATGCTAATGGTTTGTCAATTTTATTTATCTTCTCGAAAAACTAAGTTTTTGATTTATTGATCTTTTATATCATTTTGCGGGGTTCCAATTTCATTAACTTCTGCTCTGATCTTAAAGATTTCCTTCAGTCTGCTAACTTTGGGTTTGGATTGTTCTTGTAATAGTTTTTGAAGGTGAAGTATTAGGTTGTTCACTTGCCATCTTTTCATTCTTCTGAAGAAAGCATTTAATGTGATCAATTTCCCTCTTAATACTGCTGTTGCAGTGTCCCACAGGTTTGTTATGATGTATCATTTTTTTCATTAGTTTTAATACATTTTTTCATTTCCTGTTTTATTTCTTCTCAGACCAATATGCCATTAAGTAGAATGCTGTTTAATTTCCATGTGTTTGTATAGTTTCCAGAATTTCATTTGTTATAGATTTCTAATTTTAATCTATTGTGGTCTGAAAAAACACATGGGATAATTCCAATTTGTCTGAATTTGTTGAGACCTGATTTTTGACCTAACATATCCATGTGCTGATGAGAAGAATGAATATTCTGAGGTTGTTGGATGGAATGTTCTGTAGATATCTGCCAAGTCCAATTGGTCTAGAGTGTTGTTTAGATCTTGTTTTTCTCTGCTGATTCTTTGCCTAGATGATCTGTCCAATATTGACAGTGGAATGTTCAGGTTCCCTGCTATTATGGTATTAGTGTCTATTTCCTTCTTTAGGTCTATGCAGTTTGCTTTATAAGTCTGGCTGCTCCAACAGTGGGTGCATATATATTTATGATTGTTATGTCTTCTTGATGGATGAATCACTTTATCATTATGTAGCGGCCCTCTTTATCTCTTTTTACAGTTTTTAGTTTAAAGTGTATTTTATCAGATATAAGAATAGCTACTTCAGCTCAGTTTGCATTTCTGTTTGTATGGTAAATATTTTTCCATCATTTCCCTCGTAGTCTATGTGAGTCTTTATAGGTGAGGTGGGTCTCTTGAAGGCAGCATATAGTTGGATCTTCATTTTTTTAATCCATTCAATCAGTCTGTGTCTTTTGATTGGGGAATTTAATCCTTTTACATTAAGAGTTGTTATTGAAAAGTGTTGATTTACTCTTAGTATTTTATTGATTTTTGTTTGGATGTCTCTCGTTCCTTTCTTTCTGGTTTGCTCTTTGTCTTCTGTGTTTGTTGATTTCTTGGGTTGTAGATAAACTTTTGTTCCTCTTCATTGTTGGCATTTTTGTTATACTAGTGGGTTTTGATTTTTCTCGAATTTTTATGGCAGTGGTCATTATTTTTCAGTACCAAACCCAGTATTCCCTTGAGAATTTCTAGTAATGGTGGTCATGTGGTAGTGAACTCCTGCAGCCTTTGTTTGTCTGAGAAATATACTATTTGCTCTTCATTTCACAAGCATAGCCTTGCTGGGTAGATTATTCTTGGCTGGGAATCTCTGTCTTTTAGTATTTTGTATATGACATCCCATTCCTTTCTGGCTTTTAGGGTTTGTGATGAAAAGTCTGATGTTAGTCTCATTGCATCTCCACTCCAGGTGATTTGACACTTCTCTCTTGCAGCTTTTAAGTTTCTTTCTTTGTCTTTGAATTTTGCCAACTTGACTATAATGTGTCTTGGAGAAGTCCTTTTTGGGTTGAGTTCATCTGGGGACCTCCCAGCTTCCTGAATCAGTGTATCTGTGTCTTTTCCTATACCTGAGAAGTTTTCTGCCACTATTTTGTTGAATGTGTTTTCAATGCAATCTCCTTTTCTTTCCCCTTCTGGAACACCTCTGACTCAGATATTTGAGTGCTTAAGGTTGTCTGATATCTCTCTTAGATTTCCTTCAATGTTTTTAACTCCTTTTTCTTCTTTTTTGTCTGCCTGTGTTATTTCAATCAGCCCATCTTCAAGGTCAGAAGTTCTCTCTTCTGCTTCTGCAAGCCTGCTGGTGAAACTCTCTGTTTTTTTTTTTTTTTCCATTTCTTCGAATGAATTCTTCAGCTCAACAAGCTATGCTACATACTTATTTTTCAGGGCCTAGATTTCCTTGTTTATTTCTTCTTTCAAGTCCTGTATACTTTTCCTCATTTCATGGTGTTTTATAGCTGAGTTTTCTTGTATCTTATTTAGTTTCCTTAGAATTCTTAATCGAAATTCCTTGTTAGATATTTCAAGGGTTTCTTTATCTATAGGATCTAGAGATTGAGAGTTATTGCCCTTTGGTAGTGTACTTTCTTGATTTTTCATATTTCTGGCTTCTTTTCTTTGATGTTTAGTCATTGTGGCAAGGGATTTCATGGTCGACTGGTTTGACACTATTGTCTGGCTAAGATCCTCGTGGGGCTACCAATTTGGCACGGCTGCCTCAGTGTCTGCTTGGTCACATTCTTGCACAGTGGGCGCGTGGTCTCTGCAGGACTCAGGCCTCTCCGGGGAGGCTCCTCTTTGGTGAGTGCACACTTGGCCAGACCGGAGATGTAGTCCAGCAGCAGCAAGGCCTACCTACTTGGTCATTAGCTGGCGCTGCAGGGTGCATGGTCTCCATGGTTCTTGGGCCTCTCTGGGGATGCACCACTCTGGTTGGCATGCAGTAGACCAGGCTGGGGATGGGGTCTGGTGGCAGTAAGGCCTTCCTGCTAGGTTGCACACTGGTGCCTTGGGTGTGTGGTCTCTGCAGATCTCGGGCCTCTCCAGGGAGGTACCTCTCTGGTCAGTGTGCATTCTGCCAGGCTGGGGATACTCTTGAATATTCTTAATAAACAAATAACTTAAATAGAAAGAAATTACTGGAATATAAATCTGTTAAAATAAAACAGAACATAGTAGAGAAATGTGAATAATGGATGTTTTAGTGATATGGAGGATAGAGCAAGAAGATCCAACAAACACCTAATCTGGGTTCAAGACATATAATAGAAATGTAGTGACAATTTTCACAATGCTAATACCTTGTTTGGTAAACAGCACATGACACCTAAGTTTACAATATTGAATGAGTAAAAATAAGAGCAAGCTGTGTATATCTTCATGATTACAAGGGTAAGATCAGTACGTATTGCAGCCTCCCAATAAATCTTTTTGATGACATGGCTGTTGGTGATAATGATAATGAAAAAATAATGAATGCAATTTTCTGCTCTCCTTGCACAAGAGTCTCTCTCCATTCAGTCTCAGTATGGACAGAATCAGCCACTAAGTCCGGGATGGAAACTGCACTTTCTGTCTGCTATCATCCTGCCATTCCCTGCTGATAGCAAACACCTTCACTTTGTTCTTCAATTAATCACCTCATTTCTTCAAAATTTTTCTAAGAAAAGTGCACCAGGAAACAATGACTGATCTGATTTGGGAAAAAGATCACTTTGATTTTAATTCTCTGAATATAGTCTGTGCTTTTACAGGGACTTTCTCTTTTCATTCTTTTTTTTTTCATGTGGGAGACTGGGAAATAGTTGCGGAGAAGGAAGAAATATAAAGTGGCTAATGTTGGCATATGTTTGTAGTCCATAGACATAGTTTATTCCATGAATGTCCCAGGCTTTCTAAAGGGCATTGCTCAAGACTTTTACTTCTGCCTTTAGACAAAACTCCCAGGCTGTATTTGACAGCTGTTTTCCCCCTCTCAAAGCTTCTCATGATTTTCTTGAAAACTTGAGGAGTTGATCTGAATAAAAACATGTTTGGGTTAGGTTATGTTCTAATGACTACCTAGAGAGAATGACAGCCATAGAACCATCAAAAGAACACATAGAGGGCTGAGCCCGTGGCGCACTCGGGAGAGTGTGGCGCTGGGAGCACAGCAGTGCTCCCGCCGTGGGTTCGGATCCTATATAGGGATGGCCGGTGCACTCACTGGCTGAGCGCGGTGCGGCCAGTCTCAAAAAGGACAAAAAAAAAAAAAAAGAAAGAAGAAAAAAAAAGAAAAGAACACATAGAAGCTGATACAAAACTATTCTCTTGTATACTTA
>NW_007735827.1:56511-57935 GCF_000696425.1 Galeopterus variegatus | reverse complement strand
AAAATAAGTGTAATTCTTTTTCTTTTGGGGGAATAAAACCAGTTCCTTCTCTCCCTCTTTTCTCAGCAGGTGGCATCAAGCAGATCTATGGAAGGGGATGGAAACGACACCTCTGTGGCCATGTTTATTCTCCTGGGACTTTCAGATGAAAAAGAGCTGCAGCTCATCCTCTTTCCAGTCTTCCTGGGCATCTACCTTGTGACCCTGATGTGGAATCTGGGTCTTATCATTCTCATCAAGATCAACTCCAACCTGCACACACCCATGTACCTTTTTCTCAGTTCCCTGTCATTTATAGACATCTGCTATTCTTCCTCCATCAGCCCAAGGATGCTCTCAGACTTCTTAAGAGATGAGAAAACAATTTCCTTCATGGCCTGTGCCACTCAGTATTTTGTCATCGCCTGGATGGGTCTGGCTGAGTGCTGCCTCTCGGCCACCATGGCCTATGACCGCTATGTCGCCATTGGTAGCCCTCTGCAGTACTCAGCCATCATGGTCCCTGGCCGCTGTTGGAAGATGATTGCTGGGGCCTGTGCTAGTGGTTTTCTCAGTAGCTTAATTCATGTATTCCCTTGTTTTCATCTCTCCTACTGTGGGACAAATATCATTCAGCACTTCTTCTGTGACATACCTGAGGTTGTTTCTTTATCTTGCTCCAATCCCTTCATGTGCCAGATGATTGTTTTCCTGGTAGCCGTTTTTGTGGGGTTGGGTTCTTTGCTTGTTATCCTCTTATCCTATGGTTTCATTGCAGTTTCCATCCTGAAAATATCCTCAGTTAAAGGAAGTGCCAAGGCCTTGAACACCTGTGCCTCCCACCTGGCTGCTGTGACACTGTACTATGGCACAGCCCTCTCTGTGTACATGCATCCTGGCTCTGGCCACTCCATGAAACACAAGGTGCTGTCCATTTTCTATCCTATCTTTGTTCTCATGTTAAACCCTCTGATCTATAGTCTGAGAAACAAGGACATCAAAGAGGCCCTTGAGAGGGTTAGAAAGAGGAAACACATTTACCTCAGTAAGAATAACATTTGGGCATCTATTATTATTAATATAAGGAAGATGGAAGTACAAATATGTTAGTGACCTTTTGTAAACCACAGAATAGCTAGGTAGAGAAAAGAGAGAACCTTACTTCTTTGATTCTTGGTGCAATTCTGTTTTGCTGTCCTCACCAAGTGATCTGCCTCAGGCTGAGCCACCAACTTTAAATACTGTTTAGAAAGCCAGTTTTTGTGATTAGTACCCAGATTGATTAAATTATAAAGGTGATTATATTTTTGGAAATAGAGACATGGACAGATGTAGAGAAATGACAAGAACCAAAGATGCAACACAACCTGTTTTCTTCCTTCACCAGCATTTTAAATTTAGTTTTGACTGTTAAATGTTTATTTGCATTACAATAAAAATAAAAT
>NW_007735827.1:54444-55176 GCF_000696425.1 Galeopterus variegatus | reverse complement strand
TCTGTCTGTCCTGCCATTTTCTGCCATGTGAGACCCCTGGGTCACTGTCACCATCATCAAGAACTTCACCAGATGTGTTCCCTGGACAATGGAATTCCCAGCCTCATAAAGTGTAATCAATAAATTTTGTTTTCTTTATAAATCACCCAGTTTCAGGTATTTTGTTAAAGTAACAGAAATTGAGTAATACACTAACCAAGACTGTGTAACAAAGGAACTGGAAATCCAAAGGAGAGTAAGAAGATAGAATCAGTAATTAAAAGCTTCCCATCAGAAAAAGTCTAAGGCTGGATGGTTTCATAACTGAATTCTACCAAACATTTAAAGAAGAAGTAATACCAGTTTTTCCCAAACTATTCCAAGAAATTGTGTAGGAGAGCATACACTCCAACTGGTTTTACAGAACAGTATCACCCTTGATACCAAAGGCAAACAAAGATACTACAAGAAAGGAAAACTACAGGCCAATATCACCGGTGAAAATAGACACAAAAATCCTCAGCATAATTCTACCACACCATATTCAACAGCACTTTAAAAGACCATTTACCATGATCAGATCAGTTTTGTTGCTGTGATGCAAGTTTGGTTTGACACACACAAACAATGAATTTGATATAACTCATTAACAGAATGAAAGGCAAAAACCACATGATCATTTCAATTGATGAAGAAAAAGTATTTGACAACATTCAATGTCTTTTCAAAATTCTCAACATGTTAGATATGGAA
>NW_007735827.1:47772-53857 GCF_000696425.1 Galeopterus variegatus | reverse complement strand
CATTCAATGTCTTTTCAAAATTCTCAACATGTTAGATATGGAAGGAACATACCTCAACACGCTGAAGGCCATGTATGACAAGCCCACCCCTAACATCATACTCAGTGGGGAAAAGTTGAAGCCCTTTGCTCTAAGATCAGGAACAAGACAAAGATGCCCACTCTCACCACTTCTGTTCGGCATAGTACTGGATGTCCCAGGCAGAGCAATTAGGCAAAAGAAGAAAATAAAAGGCATCGAAATAGGAAAGGATGATGTTAAATTGTCTCTTATTGCTGACCACATATTATAGATAGAAAATCTCAAAGTTTCTATTATAAACCATTATAACTGATAAACTAATGCAGTAAATTTTCAGGATAAAAAAAGATCAGCTTACAAAAATCAGTAGCAATTCTATACATTAAAAACGAACTATCTGAAAAAGAAGTTAAGAAAACAAATTCATTTCCAATAGCATACAAAATAAAATATTTAGTAAATTTAACAAAGGATGTAAGAGATCTGTATACTGAAAGCTATAAAACATTGATGACAAAATGGAAGAGGACACAAATAAATGGAAAGATATCCTGTTCATGAATTGGAAAAATTAGTACTGTCTAAATGTTCTTGCTATCCTTATCAATCTATAGATTTAGTCCTAAATGTTCATGCTATCCTTATAATCTATAGATTTAATACAATCTGTATTAAAATTCAAATGTCATTCTTCACAGAAACAGGAAAACATACTTCTAAAATTTGTATGAAACCACAAAAGACCCCAAATATTCAGAACAAACTTGACCAAAATGGACAAAGCCGAATGTACCTCACTTAAACATTTCAAAATATATCACAGAATGCTAATGTAAACTTGAGTTAATACGTCATTATTGGTTCATGATTCGAGCAGATGTACCACACTAATGTATTGTGCTAATAATAGGAGAAATGGGGGATGACATAGGGTGGGGGGCATGTATGGTGGTCAGGGAAATATTTGTACTTTCTACTCAATTTCTTTGCAAAACTAAAACATCTAAAACTAAATTTATTACTTAGAAAAAAGCAAGAAAATTATAAAGTTATAGCAATCAAAATAGCATGGTACTTGCATAAAAACAGACACATTGACCAATGGAGTAGGATAGAGAGCCAAGAAATAAATAAACGTCTATGGTCAATTGATTTTTTGACAAAGGTGCCAAGAACACACACTGGGAAAAAGACGGTCTCTTCAATAAATGAAGAACAGTGAAAATGCACTCATTTCATCCCTTGTATAAAAATCAACTAAAAATTGATTACAGACTTAAAAGAAAGACCAGAAATTATAAAACCGCTGGGAAAAAGCTTCATGACACTGGTCTGGGCAGAGATTTTTGGGTTATGACCACAAAAACACAGACAGCAAAAGCCGAAACAGACAAATGAAATTGCATCTAATTAAAAAGCTTCTGCACAGCAAAGGAACAACAGAGTGAAGGGACAATCCATGGATTGAAAAAAAATATTTACAAATTATACATTGGATAAGGGACTAATGTTGCAATATAAAAGGAACTCAAGCTATTCAGTAACAAGAAAATAGATAACCCTTTTAAAAACGGGCAAAGAATTTGAAAAGACATTTCTCAAAAGAAGACACACAAATCACCGATGTATATATAAAAAAATGCTTAACATGTCTAATTATTATAGAAATTCAAATTAAAGGCAAAAGAGAACACCTCACACTTGTTAGATTATTACCAAAAAGACAAAAGATAACTAATGTTGGTAAGAATGTGGAGAAAAGGGAAGACTTAAACACTGTTGATGATGTTGTAAATTAGTACAGCCATGCTGGAGAACAGTATGAAGGTTCCGCAGAAACCTAAAAATAGAATTATCATATGATTCAGCAATCCCACTACTGGGCATGCATCCAAAGTAAATGAAATTAGCATGCCAAGAGGGTGCGTGCATGTCCATGTTCATTGCAGCATTATTCACAATAGCAAAGATATGGAACCAATCTATGTGTCCATAAACATGTGTGTGTGTGTGTATTATACATGCACAATAGAATACTACTCAGTCATAAGAAAAATAAAAAATAAAAAAACAAAATTTTACAATTTATGAAAACATGCATGAAAGTGGCGGACATTATGTTAAGAGAAATAGGCCAGGCACAAAGAGACAAAAGTACTGTCTGACCTCACTTATATGTGGAACCTAAAAATGTCAAAGTCATAGAAGTAGAGAGTGAAGTGATGTTTACCAGAGGCTGGAGAACAGGGGAGGTTGAATGGTGAAAGGGAAGACATCAGTGAACAGATGCAAAGTTACAGTTAAATAGGAAGAATAAGCTCTGTCCTGCACAGCAAGGTGACTACAGTTAATGATAATGTATTGTATATTTCAAAATAACTAAAAGAGAGGATTTTAAATGTTCTTACCACAAAGAAATAACAAATATTTGAGGCGATGGATATGCCGATTGCTCTGACTTAATGTTTCTATGGTAGATAGGTCTGTCAAAATACCACTTTGTACCCCATAAGTACGATTTCCAATTAAAAATAAACTACAAGTACATTTTTAAAAAATGACAAGAACCTGGAGTGCTATACAGCCTATTCCTTTCTTCATCTATTTCTTATTTCTTTTACTTTTTTTTTTAGTTGTTGAGCATTTACTTACATTCCTGTCAAAATTTAAAAAATAATGAATAAAATTAAATTATATAAAAATTAGAAATATATTTTTATAGAGGCCTTTTTTCATTTTATTTATTTTTCATTTGTGTTTATTTTTAGCTGTCATAATAATCGTTCATTTTTATGAGGTACACTGTGATGTTTCTACACGTGCATACAATGTGTAATAATCAAATTAGGGTAGTTGGCATGTTTATTACCCCAGATATATCATTTCTTTGTGGTGAAAACATTCATATTCTTTTCTTCATGTTATTTGAAATGCATACTACATTAGGGTACTTCAAAAGTTCGTGGAAAAATGGAATTGAAAGGTAATATGAGTGACTCCGTGAAATTTTGAAGACGACTGGTACTGTTGTTGACTGAGTATAGTCACCCTAATGTGTAACAGAACACTACAAATGTTTCTTCTATATAATTGTAATTTTGTACCCATCGACCATCCTTTTCCCATCCTCCCTTCTCTCCTCCCTTTCCCAGCTTCTGGTAACCGCCATTCAACTCTTGACTTCTATGAACTTAATTTTTTCTTTTTTATTAATTTTTAGATTCCCCAAATGAGTGAGATCATGCAGTATTTGTCTTTCTGTGCCTGGATTATTTCACTGAACCTAAAGATCTCTAGTTCCATCTGTGTTAATGCAAAATACAGGATTTCTCTCTTTAATGGATGAGCAGCATTTCATTCTGTGTATACACCACATTTTTCTTATGCAGCTCTTTGTTGATGGACATTTATGTTGGTTCCATACCTTCGCTGTTGTAAATGGAGCTGTGCTGAACATGGGAGTGCAGGTATCTCTTCGACTAATGATTTCCATCGTTTTAGGTATATACCCAGAAGTGGAATTACTGGATTGTATGGTAGTTTTACCTGTAGTTGTTAGAGAAACCTCATACTGTTTTCCATAATGGCTGTAGTAATTTGCATTTCAAACAAAAGCTTATGAGTTCCATTTTCTCCACAACCTCTCCAGCATTTGTTGTCTGTTTCATAATAGCCATTGTAACTGGAGTGACTTGATACTTCATTATGATTATTTATTTATTTATTTCGAATATTCATGAAATACAAAGCTGATTGTGGCCCCTCCTGCCCATGATGTGGGGGCCAGATTCATATTGGGGACATACCCATTAGCAGAATTGCTTTTGTACCTTTCATCCCCTTCCAATTATCCCCAAACCTCCCTCTCCCTCCCCTGCCCCTCAACTTCAGTTTGTAGCCCTAGGAATGTTCCCTCCTGTTCATTATGATTTTGATTTATGTTTGCCTGATGATTAGCATATTGAGCATATTTTCATATACCATTGATCTTTTCTATGTCTTCTACTGAAAAATGTAGATTTAGGTATTTTGCCTATTTTTAAATCAGATTATTTGTGTTTTATTATTATTATTAAATCAGATTATTTGTGTTTTATTATTATTATTATTATTATTATTATTATTATTATTATTTTTGCTATTGAGTTGTTTGAATTCATTACATATTCTGGATATTAACTTATTGTCAGATGCACAGTTTGCAAATATTTTCCCTTATTTGGTAGGTTGTCTCCTCACTTTGTGGATTGTTTCCTTTGCTTTGCAGAAGCGTTTTAGTTTGATGTAATCCCATGTGTCTGATTTTGCTTTTGTTTCTTGTCCTTTTGAGGTGTTATTTGAAAAATCCTTGCCCAGATTAATGTCATGAAGCATTTTCTCTACGTTAATGAGCATGTGTATATGTTTTCCATCTTCATGTACACATATACGGAAATATCACTGCGTAAATAATGGACAGAATATAGGAGGCCACAGAGACTCTTCTGTGCTTCACTGATTTTCTTTGTTTTTCATAGTTAAGCATTTATTGACATTCCAATAAAAATTAAATAAAATAATGCATAAAATGAAATATAAGAAAATTAAAAATAATTGTCCAAATAACACTTTCTAATTATGGTCCCAAACAGAGACACGGAAAGAGAGTTAGTGAGAGAAAGATAGAGAAGAGGAAAATAGAAGAGAATATAAGAGTGAGAGACACAAGTGGGGGCTGGGCAGTATTTGTCTGGGTTTGCTTCCAAATAATCTTGTTCCTTCCACCTCACCCCAAGGGCCGATAGAATAAAGTGAATTATGAAAAAGAGATGGGAGAAAAGAATGGTAGAAGGAAGGAGGCACTTTTAAGATCAAGGGCTGGGGAGATTCCTAGACATAAGAAAGAAGTGAAAGTCTACAATTTGTGGTCATTGGTGGGCCTGAACCATGCTCCATGGTAGCTTCCCAGAGATCATGCGAGACCCCAGAATTTATGGCTGTCTAGTGTCCAGGGAGGCAGGATTCTGGTCCCAGAGACCTTGCCCAGTGATTCCAGGGCCTTCACTTTCACCAGGGAGCAGCAGAGCCACAAGACCTAGGGTTGCCATGGAGACTTAACATCCAACCAAGAGAACTAAAAAATTTATACGAAGGTATTTCTTCAGACCAAACTTTATGGACTGAATTATATATATATATTACATGGCATTTATGCAAAACTTTACACTTCATACAAGTTACATCTCATAGTTTTGGGGTTTTTTTCTACCCCATGTGAGGTTGGCAGGTGAGAAATTTTCTCCATTTTAACTGATGGAACACTTGGGCACTGGGAGGCCTGTTATGCTCTTCCCAGTGTAGGCAACAACCCATCTTTAATTTCACTAAGTGTGATTTGTGGAACACAAATGGTTCTCATTCGCCAAAACTATTCCCTTTATTGGTGAGGGACTGTGCCCAAATCCATACTTTTGGTGTTATTCTCCCAAACTGTTCAAGAAGCTATTATTTTAAAGCCTCGAATTACTATAGTTCTTATACGTTTGACATATAAGTACTCACCTATTAACAAGAGTTATATTAAATAATTAACTCATTGGTCCCCCAACATCCTTTCTCCCTCGAAGTAAAATTGGCTGAATCAGATCAAACCAAAATTAGGACCTTGTCCAAGATATCTCTGTATCTCTAGTATTGTCAGGATAAATGGGCTCCATTCCCCCACACCACTACCTACCGCCCCCAACAAAACCAAAGAATGTTTGTGTGAATGACCTTAAATTGATATTTTTTAATGAAGTATTGTAATAAAAAATTAAAAATGCAGTTTAATATGTTGAAAGATCTTCACATTAGAACGCATGAACTATATCTACTATTACTAATTAGAAAGCATGATGTAAACTACACACTCTGAGAAGTAATTTTAATCTCTTTTAAAATGAATCTTGTATATTTAAGGTATATTGCATGATGTTATAAGACAAATATATATAGTAAAATGGTTACTATAGTGAAGCCTTCTATCGTATCTGTTGTCTCACGTGTTTACTCATTACTTCACCCTGTGGCAAGAACAGGTATA